>NW_006348305.1:0-504 GCF_000327345.1 Myotis davidii
AAAAGTCACTTCTTGACAGGATGAAATGAAAGAAATTACTTTAACTGGACGACTTGGTATTATTTTTGTTTCTTTGTCAGTTGTACAATAAAGTCAAAAGATATAAACTGATTTCCAGATAAAAACTGCTGTCCCAGTAAAAGACATCAAGAAAGATGTGTTAAATATGTATTTATTTTCTTGAAAAAAAATGGCAATTTATTATTTTTCAAATGGGCGTAATCTTCTATAATCATCATGCATATTTCAATGACATACATTAAGACAAGTGCTACTCAGGTTAATGTGCATGTGAGTCATCTGGGATTGTTGCTAAAATGAACCTCCTGCTGCAAAGGTAGACCCATAGAGTTTGCATTTCCAACAAGTTCCCAGGTAACACATATGCTGATCCTCCAGGAGACACACACAGATTAGTTGTGAAGCTAAGACACAAATATATGAGAGAGGACCTAGGATAACATATTTGACCATTATAATTTGCGAAGATTAGAAATTAGTGAC
>NW_006348306.1:0-504 GCF_000327345.1 Myotis davidii
CCATGACTGCCTGATTCGAGATATCTTTATTTCTCCTCTTCCCTCCTGTAATATGCAATATTCTCGTATTTTTCATTTGGTACTTTCTTGCATCTTTACAGTCTGTTTCCATGACTGTCAGAGTGATTATAGTGATCATTTACAACCTTAAATTGGATCATGCAACTCCTTCTTTAAAGCCCTTCAGTAGTTTCTATTTGTACTTAGAAGGGTTCAAACCACTTGGCACATGAGACTAACACCATTAAACATCTCACCCTGTCCTCCCAGTCTTTGGTACTGTTTTTACTTCTCCTGTTCTGTTCTTTCATATCTTTGGATGTCTGGTTCTTAAACATTTAGATCTCAGCTCAAATATTTTCACCTTTCCCTGTCTTCTACTTTCCTCACCACCAAGATCACTATCTATGGTAACTACATGGATAACCTATGTAGAAATGCTATTCATTAGATTTCTGTCATGTATCACTATGTATCATCATATTATTTTACTCAAGTTTTTTT
>NW_006348307.1:0-504 GCF_000327345.1 Myotis davidii
GGGGACTGTGCCCTCTGAATTTTACAACTGGCCTGAATTCCTCATACAAGGGTACATTTTGACTGTGTTTGCTACTGTTCTACCTCCAAGCTTAATAAAAGCCCAGCCAGGGCAGAGTTCTTTTATACCATTGTCTCGTTGCTATTCATCTGTCCTTCCATCTTTCTCTTGTTGCAGACTAGATGTACCATATCATCATTAAATTGCATATTGTATTTCAATTTGGGCCCCTCAATCATTTCATGGACAAATATAAAAGCTTTAACATTTTTAAGAAAAGAAAAAAAAAACAGAAAACTGAGCCTTTCTATGTTTCTAAAGGTCTCCATTATCTGTCATACTCAACTTATCCAACTCCTTTCCCTCTCAACCTTAAGCTCTATTTAGATCAGTCTCCTTCCTGCTCTTCCACACCATTCACTTGTTCGGGTGTCTGTAACTTTAGGCACATAACCCCCTTTCCCTGAGTGCCTCCTCCCATCCTCTCTTCCTATCCAATATCAA
>NW_006348308.1:0-504 GCF_000327345.1 Myotis davidii
TTTTCAGGTTGGGACAAAAACCTAGAAGAAGCACACTTTACAAACACCAGGATTCCTAGCAATGAAGAGCCTCAGATACGGCATCTGAGTTCTAGCCCGGCTCCACCTTTAGCCAAATGATCTCAGTTCAATCACTCCAAGTCTCTAAACCTCAGTTTCCCTATCTACAAAATGGGGATAAGGAAAATATCTGCTCATAGGATTATTGTGGATTAAATGGATACGGATATGAAAGCAAAGAGTATATGGTAAATAAACCTCTCTGAGGTCAGAAAGAGCTGGCGTGGACACCCCAGTCAGCCACTTCCTTGCTAACCAGCAAGTCAGTTCACCTATGGGCCTCAGTTTCCTCATTTAAAAACTGGGAAGTGTCCTGGCCGGCGTGGCTCAGTTGGTTGAGGGTCATCTATGCACCCTCAGGAAGTCACTGGTTCAATTCCCAGTGAAGGCACATGCCCAGGTTACAGGCTTGATGCCCAGTAGGGGGAGTGCAGGAGGCAGCCA
>NW_006348309.1:0-504 GCF_000327345.1 Myotis davidii
GGAAGCTCTCTGACCCTAACCCATTTGGCATTTTATGGAGCTTCATACATGGACATAACAGTAAATCATTGGCCCTGGGTAACTGAACTCAATGCCCAGCCCTCTCCTCCCTCCAGGGAGGTCAGTGGCTGGGAATGAAAGTCCCACTCACAAGATTGGCTCCTCTGGTAACCAGCCCCCATCCCTAGGTGCTTTCCAAAAGCCACCTCATAAACATAACAAAAGGCAGCTTTGTCACTCTCAAAATTTAGGAAATTACAAGGGTTTTGGGAGCTGTTACTGGGAATCTTGAACAAAGACCAAGTATATGATATATATTTTGGTCATCCGAATGATCAAATATGTATTTTCTTATAAATCTTCATATTTCAGGCACCCTACTATTAATATTTTCAATGTTAAATATACATGGTGCAGGAAGTGAAAATATTAAGTCCTCTTGATGCTTGCCATTAATCTCACTCTCAAAAAGTGTTCATTTAAACAGATTATCACATATCTTAT
>NW_006348310.1:0-504 GCF_000327345.1 Myotis davidii
CACACACACACACACACACACACACAGGAGCCACTGAATCACCGGCCCTCCGAGCCGGGTACGAGGCAGGCTGCACCAAAGACACAGGGGCGCAACGGCTGGGGGGCAGAGTGTAGCTAGTGGATGAACTCGGGGTGAACCTTAAGGGAAGTACCGTGAGCTCTCAGCCAGGGGCCTGCTGCGCTACTGCAGGGGCGGTGAGAAGGGCTCCGAGCACCCCTGCCCGTGCCCTGGCGCCCTCCCTGGAGGTCTGGGGCGTCCCGCCCACTCTCCCAGCGGGTTACTCGGCCCGGGCTCCCACCTGTGCTTCGGCGGGTGACGTCTCCTGGGGGCAGCGTCCTGGTCCAGGGACTGGGGGCGAGGAGGACGGAGCCTGGGAGCTGCTCCCGGAAGCTCGCTCCCCGGTCTCCAGGGAGAGAGGGCGGGCGCTGGGGGCAGAGCAAGCCTGATTGTGAAGTTGGAACCAGTGTGTTGGCACACGAGAGAACCATGCCCCCTGGCTCC
>NW_006348311.1:0-504 GCF_000327345.1 Myotis davidii
TGGGTGAGGATTAACAAAAAATATGCAATTTTGGGACACAAATTGAGGCAGAAATCCAAATTATGTTCTGATTACAGAGTGACAGAAAGGGGTTGCATGAGGAAGGAAGAGAAAGGATTGCATAAATAGAGGAAAGGAATGCCCATCGTGTTGAGAAACTGAGTTACGATTTATCTATGCATTGCTGGTAACTGATTCTATCTTCTGAAAGAGCATCAATAATTATCAGTTCTTGTGGTGAGGATCTCAGCTGTCCAGTACAGTTTTAGGATTGTTTGTAAGACAATGTCTTTAGCCAAGTCCAAAGGTTATTTTGCCCAGTTCAAACATGTTAAAGGTTGAAGACCAAAAAAAGTAAAGAGTTTCTGTGGAATGACTGCTCTGGCTCTATTTTTAAGTGGCTCCACTTTAGTCAACTCTTCACAACATGTATTTAGAACAATTTTTAAAACATGCAATACCTGTCTATTCGGTCAGGGGCACTGATCTCTTTTCCCTTAGATT
>NW_006348312.1:0-504 GCF_000327345.1 Myotis davidii
GGAGCATTGGGTCACCCCTGGGGACAACATGGCCAAATCATTGCAGCCAGCTTCTGCCCAGGCTACAGCTGATCTCTGCTTGGGCTGGAGCAGGTCGACTCAGCAAAAACATGTCTTCGAAGAGTCCAGCGATGTCAACATCTCCAATGATAGGGCGAAAGAAGAGGTCCCCAAGCAAGCTGGGTGGAATGGACTTGAGGGTGGAGGCCATGAGGAGGACACGGGCCAAACGGCCTTGTCCTGCTGGGCACCAAGGCTCCAGGACCTCACATAGTGCTCGATGAGCCTCCTGCTGCAGATGCCAGATGTGGCAGGAGGCATGGAGGCCTGGCATGTCTGTAGGCAGAGGGTAAAGAGGGGTGATGAGCTCCCCACTCCCTGCCACCACAGGGTGAGACTGGCCCCAGACCTGAGACCACAGCTCAGCCTTTGAGGCCCATTACTACCTCCTCGATTTACTTATCATTTTATTCATCCATCCATTTATGGAGAGGCAGTATAGAG
>NW_006348313.1:0-504 GCF_000327345.1 Myotis davidii
TCTGGGTGCTGGAACATGGTGAGGAGGAAGGCTCCCTGTGGAGTGACAGTCGCTGAGACCTGTCAGAGCTGCCTTGCTGGCTTGCCAGTGCAGTGGGACACAGTGACGTGTTTTGGTCCCGGCCCTCCCAGTGAACATGCCAGGTTAACTGTACCAGATACTGTGAAAGAGAACAATGAAAACATGGTCCCTGCTCAAGAAGGAACTTGGGTCTTAGGAACAGAAGGTCTGCCTCTGACTCCTGGGGCCGCCCGAACCTGGTGAGCCCTTGGGGAAACTGACACCACTCAGAGTTCACACATCTCTAAAGGGGAGCAAATAGGATCCCTCATGCAGTGGGGCTGCGAGGATCCTGCCAGCCCTGGGGATAGAGGGAAAGCACCCACTGGTTGCACCGTGGAGGAACGCTGTACATGTCTGACTCAGAATCAGTTGTAAAAACGTAAAATGCGGCTGTTGGGACAAAACTGGAGAGCTGTGCTATGCTGTGCAGAGCTGACTGTG
>NW_006348314.1:0-504 GCF_000327345.1 Myotis davidii
ATATCTTGGATCTGCCAAAGAATAAAGTTTGTAAGTGTCCATCTTTTTTACGGTTCCTATCCTATGCTAGTGATTCATAACTGATATTTTTCTTGTCATATTGTAACACTTCTTACACTTTGCCAACACTATCAGTTCTCTTTCTGACAGGTCAATAATTTTAGACTTGCCCATGTGATCACTCACAAAATAATAGTGAAAGAAAACAGCAAGATCTAAGTATTAAAAAGTAGAATCCACATATTATGTAAATATTTATTCAACCTGAAGATCCTTCTCTTTGAAAGCTGAGAAAGTATGTCACTGTAGGACTCATCATTCATCTTGGGGGTTAACTGAAGTTAATATTATCTACCAATTCTTCCAATTTGACTGAAATTATGTCTAAAATACATTCTTTAGTCTATTACATTAACAGTCCTGTTAATTTAATGTTGTTACCTGAGATGAATTGCACATTCAGTTTCACTAGTCATTCCCATGCTAATAGTAATCAGTTTACCT
>NW_006348315.1:0-504 GCF_000327345.1 Myotis davidii
CTTTTATTAGTGTAGATAGTGAGGGAAGGAGACCTTCCACATAAAAGTCACATCAATCCAAAAAGCCTAGTAGTGAAAATTTGCCTGAAGAATGGATGGACAGTCAGGGGGTCAGTTAAGCTGAAGAAGAGCAAGGAAAGAGAGAAGAGAGAACTTGGGCCTTTTTAAAACTAAGATTTGAAACCATTAGAAGGTGTTAAACAGAGGAATAATATACCCAACTGTGTTTAAAATAAGTTTTAAGTTCCCTAGCCTGAGAAAAAACTGAAGAGGAACAAAGGCCAAATTGAGGAGATCCATTAGGAAGCAATAGTAATTATCTAAGTAAGAGATGTTAGTGGTTTTGCTTACAATGGTAGCAATGAAGGTGGTGAAGAGTGGCAGGAACCAACATACATGAAAAAGGTCAGAAGGAAAGATTTGTTGACACGTTGACTACAAAGTTTAAAATTTGAGTTCACATAAGATAACGTCAGGTGTATTTTTCAACAGTGGAGTTATTAA
>NW_006348316.1:0-504 GCF_000327345.1 Myotis davidii
ACCACTTTTCTAGCATCAAAACCAAAGCGCACTTCAACTGAGCAGCTAGAGAGCCTAGTGACAGAGAGCACTGGAGTGGGGGGAGGAGACCACCGAGGGGTCAGGGTTCTGTGTCAGTGCTTGCTGTCCTTAACGCTGGAGGTGGAGTGGGGAGGATGACAATGCTTTCTATGGGGATGGGGGCAAAGTGGTGTGCAGGGGCTGTTGCCCTTTAAAGATATTCATGGTACCCAAGAGCCCTGAGCCAGGAGACCTTCTCAGGTGTTTCTGTCTCTGTGGCGGACTGTTCTGGGATGATAACGAGGCAGGTGTCCGCAGCCACTTCAGTTTGGGGCCATTGGGTTTTCTGTCCTGAGCTCTCCGGAGCCTCTGGGCAGCCCAGAAGCTCATAGCTGCATTTCGCCCTATCTCTGTTTGATACTTTTAACTCAGAGTTGAAGTTCATTTGGGATATTTGCCAAACTGCACTAAAAGGAGACTGAGAGCAAGCCTATGTAGTGTCAT
>NW_006348317.1:0-504 GCF_000327345.1 Myotis davidii
CTGGGAGCCAAGACACTGATTTATGAGGAATGGGGAAAGCAGTGGTCTGCGTTGCTTCTATTGTTTTTATTTTGGTTTCCAAGAATTTATAGCTCGCATCACTAAGAACACTTGCAATCTATGAAATTCTGTCCACAACAGGCTCAGGGTGGACCATATCACATTGTCAGGCATGCATGGTTGTCACTTGATTCAGTTGAACATCCAAGACATCTGCTCTCAGTAGCTGGATCCATCTCCTCAACTATTCCCTATAATCATTGTGAAAATACAGCTTCTATAACTCATTATTTAAACTCAAATCATAATAAACAGTATAACCCATTTTTGTAGACTAAGGGATTGTACTTTCTACCAATTTAAACAGTCTATCAAATTTTAAATTATGAAACCTTTGACTTATAAAAGCCTGTTTGTAAACTCCAAACATGTTTTCCAACATCCATTATAATTTTGACAGTAATTATAATCTCCATATATATCTATAATAATAAAAGCATAATA
>NW_006348318.1:0-504 GCF_000327345.1 Myotis davidii
TCTAGATGAGTCACGTATTCCTCATAAAATGGTATCGCCACCACTTTGCAAGAATCGGATGATCTGGGAAGTGCATATTTACCCAGAGTCTCACAATAAGGATTTGAAGAAAGTTGCATTTAGGTTTGGACTTTTAGTCTAGCACTTATTCTACTGGTAGCTTGTTGTTGTTTTTTTTAAAAACAACCAATATTTAGGTAATATTTACAGTTTCATTTGATTATCCAATTTGCATTTTCACAGTGAGGCAGAGGTAGAGAGGATGTAATTATCTTTGATTATAAATGAGGTAATTGAAAAACTTCAAGAAAATAAGTGACTTTCCAAATAATGAGATTGGAATCCATATATTCTAATCCCATTAACTAATTAAACACATATTTAGACAAATGCCTGATATGTGTTCAAGTTCTATGTCGAGAGCTAGAAATTCAAAAGGAAGCAAGGTCTCCACCCTCATGGAACTTGCATCTTTTTAAAATATATATTTTTGTTGATTTCAGA
>NW_006348319.1:0-504 GCF_000327345.1 Myotis davidii
AAAAAAAAGAGATTGAATGTCATTTGAAGTGCCATTATGATAATTACTGGGCTCTAAATAATTGTGATATTTATTAACTTTTTCTCCGCACTGTTTGATGTTTCATCATTGCTTTTTGAAGAACAACAAATCTGCCCCATTTATCTATGTTTTTACTTCTTCCCATGGAAGAAATAAATTTCTGCCCAAATTCTGCTCTTTTTAACTACCTTATGGAATAGGGCCTTTCTAAGAATGGAGGTTTTGCCAACCAGGTGTTTCAAATCCCAGGATATTATGTAAGTTTTCAAGGACTAAAGTGATATTCCAGGTATGGGGAACAGCCTGCAATCTCTTGTCATCACTTAGCTAACCATACCTGGGCATAACCAGGCTTGTTCTTCCTATTATAATTCTTTACCCCATTAGTAAGGAAACTAAGCCATTTATCCCCTACTGGTAGACAGCAGGCATTGACCTTTTCTGTTCCACGTGTTCACTTTCCTCTAAGTCAGTGGTTCTCAA
>NW_006348320.1:0-504 GCF_000327345.1 Myotis davidii
TGCGGGCCCTCATCACTGGCCAGACCTTCCATCAGAACCCTCAGTCTGAGAGGCTGATTATAAGAAATATACATTGTGTGCCAGCATCTTCCAAGGAAATACTGTGAGATTCTCTCAGTGGGTCAATCTCATTTTCTCCAGCGCAGACGAGGCTTAGCAGTGACCTGTGACCCAACTTTGTCTTCCCCATAATGAGAAGCAGGCCCTTTGGACCCGTTGGCACAGCTGAGCCAGTATTTCTGGCACCGCTGACTGAGAAAACTCACCCCACCGTGAACTCTGCCAGAAATTCCTTGGGTTTACTCACGTTCATCTGTATTCCAGAACAGTCCTCAGCAAGATGGGCTAGTGGTGCTTTAGCCAGGTACTGTTTGGCAAGTCAAAACTTAAAGAACCTCTTTTTGTACAAGTCATGTAGCGAAGTGGGGAAGAATTCTTGGAAACTCAGTTGATGTGGTAATTTGTCTGCTTTACACCATATTTAACACCACTGAGACGTGAAGC
>NW_006348321.1:0-504 GCF_000327345.1 Myotis davidii
CAGTCTACCCACTGAGCCAAACCACTAGGGCCTTCCTGACTTTATAATACTTTCTGTCTGGTCTATACCTACCTTTACCCTTTCCCAGGACAAATTAGTTCATGTATGATAGAATTCATTTGATGAAGTACATTAAACACTAAATTAGCATTCAGCATGAAGATATGAAGGTATATGTGTATACACACAGACAACACACACAATAATACAGGAGCCATTAGAAATTGATACTAGGTATGTGGAAAAATAATGCAACTTATAAAACTGGATAAAAATAAAATGGGTATCAATTTTCATAGAAATACATGCTTACCAAAGGCGTATTTTCCCAGACTTTGCCAAAATGTATCCAAGAACCCTTAAAAATATTAAACTGGCGAGGCGGCAATAGCTTAGTGGTTAAGTGTCGCCCTATGAATGAAGAGGTCATAGTTCAATTTCCGGTGGCACATGCCTGGGTTGCGAACTCAATCCCTGATGGGAGGCATGCAGGAGGCAGCCAAT
>NW_006348322.1:0-504 GCF_000327345.1 Myotis davidii
AAAATAGAGTAATGGTTGAATAGTAAAGAAGTAGTACCTATCTATTGATGAGCTTTGGAACAAAGAATATCCTTAGCTGAAGGGCAGAAAAAGAAAAAAAGCAACTATAAGATCCCAAGGTAAGTTACAGTGTATTCTCCCTTTGTCTTATAGAAAATAAGGGCCGGTAAGAGGTTTAACATTTTTCCATATGAGATTTATACAGTAATTATGTCCTTTATTACTCTTTGTAGAATAATAAGATGCACAGACATATGATCTACAATTTTATATCTAAGTGTATGACTTGGATATAAAAATCAGTCTCCTGTTACATTTCTCCATGAATACTAACTATTGTCCTTCTAAGGTTAGGCAAATATGCATATTATATTTTAACAATGAACATTCTGAGCTTTCCAAAGTCCACAAAATTGGAAATATTTCACAAAAGGGAAAATTTTAATTTAACTCACACTTACAAAAGATGAACATACATTGGAATAAAACCACAATAGCAAAAAA
>NW_006348323.1:0-504 GCF_000327345.1 Myotis davidii
AAAAAAAAAGAGCATGAAGGAGGGGAGTGACTGTTAAAAGAAAGTTTGTCCAGTGCAGATAACCTGCACAGGGAAAACAGGGAAAAGGAGTAAGTAGTCAGCAGTGTGAATAATCAATTGTATTACCAAGAAACAGAATATGCCAGCTTGCCCAAGACTGGGTTGCTTAATAATCCACAAAAGCTTTGGGGGTGAGGAAAAAGACTGCGTTTGGAGAGCTACCATATCAGAGGGTGTGTGACTGCCAAGGAAGAGCTACTGATATATTGAAACTTTTTTCCCCTCTCCTTTTTCTAAACCTCTCCATTCTCTGATAGCACAGGGCTGGGGGTTAGGGGATGGAGCCAAAATAAATAATGCAAAGGAGCTCTCCCATTTCCTGCCCAACCCCTATAGTCTTTGGAGCCTCAGTTAGGCTGGAATTTGAAGGGAGAAAATATTTAAAATAATTATAGACAGATATTATGTTCTGCTAAACTTTAAGAGATTGAAAAGAAAAAGATT
>NW_006348324.1:0-504 GCF_000327345.1 Myotis davidii
AATGTCTGCAGCCTAACAAATAGAGAACTTGGTTTTAGGGCTTTAAAATGTATTTTCCTTGAGCCATAGGAAGTGTTTGGGAGTCTCTCTTTTTGTAACTGTTCTCATGGATAGCTTCCTATTTGAAGAGTTATAATTGAGTTTTTATTTTTAGGTAAATTATTTATAAATACTATGTTAATAAAATGAACCTATGATATTATAGCTTTCCATAGCAGATTTTTTAAAGTTCAGAATCCTTCTTTTCTAGAAAGGATTTTTACAGATTTCTAAGGAGAAATAAAAGGAAGCAGTCTTTTAAAGATTACTTTTTTTGATAAAGGTTTCAGCTAACAAGGGTGAAATTGGTGATGCCACTCCATTTAATGATGCTGTTAATGTGAAGAAGATTTCTAAACTTTTGTCCGATTATGGCTACCATCTCAGAGGAAATGAGGTATGTTTTCACTTAACGTATTTTTTTGTATGTGTGTAGTTTCATTCTTTTTTTCTTTTTCTTTTTTT
>NW_006348325.1:0-504 GCF_000327345.1 Myotis davidii
AAACAAACAAAAACACCTCTCTGTGAGTGCAGGAAGTATTTAAACTTGGACAGAAAATTGCAAGTGATGTTCTCAGGAAGCCAAATTATTTGGACAGTAGCAATATGTCCTAATTTGGAGGAACTGGTGTCTTGGCAACATAATGTGTTTACACCTATCTTCTTACCCAAAGAACCACTTTTAACATTAACCAAGGCTCAGGAGTGTCTCAGGGGTGCCCCAGGAAGGGGAGTTTAGGATGTGCATCGTGTTCAGCCCCGCCCTAATGAAGGCCCTGAATTAGGGCCGAGAGGAGATGGTTCAGGGCATTTTATTCCTATCCCTGGAAAAGTAGCACAGTTGGTGTCTAACTTTCCTTTCTGCAAAATAGCACAGGGAATTTTTACCCGAAGAGGAAACAAAGGAAGAATGTGAAGAGCTGATGTCATTATTTCTGATGACATTAACATTTGTTTTAAAATATTAAACAGTATCTCCAGGTGTGTTAGTCTCTCTCTCTCTCTC
>NW_006348326.1:0-504 GCF_000327345.1 Myotis davidii
TTTGTTCACTAGATTCCACATATGAGTGAGACCTTGTGATACTTGTCTTCCTCTGACTGGCTTTTAAAACACCAGGGCCTGGATCCCGAAGCTTACAGGCCCATAAAGAACTTATTTTGCTTCTTACAGTTTTGGCTGTGACCCTCTTTCTGTGGGGCCATGGAAACCAGAATATGGACTGCCTCCATTTACAGGGCAGTGAGGTGGCTTCCAGAAAATACTCAGTAAATATCAGGTTAAGTTCTCCCTACAAGTGCATTTATTCCATGAAATTGTCACTGACTTCATCATTCTGTCTCTACTCCTCTACTCAGTGGCCCTGGCAGGTGCTTTGGGAGACATGGGTTGGATGCATTTGTCTTCATTCTAGTCCTTACCTCCCAGCCGGAGTAGTGGGAATTGGGATCTCTGTTCCTCATTAGCTGTGAGCTCCATGGGCCTGGGCTTCCACTCTCCGCCTTTCTCACACCACACCCTCCTCGCTCTCTTCCCGCAGCCACACTG
>NW_006348327.1:0-504 GCF_000327345.1 Myotis davidii
AGGCTGAGAGCCGGTGGTAGTTGTCCACACTGGCACATGCATCTTGTGGTCTCCCCACACAGTTATTTTAGGATATTTGCCAGATGCCTCTTCCTAGTCGTGATATAAATCAGATTATTCCATTTAGTGAATTAGGTTTTATCTACAAACCTTAGCCTCTCTGTTTATTTATTACTCGGAGAGTGACTAGACTTGTTGTTGTTCCTTTGCCTTTATTTATCAATGCTTAGTTTTCCTGGTAGACACTGGAAGCGAAGTAAGAAATATCTTTATATTAAAATTGCCAGAAATCCTGTGTAGGATTGAATCAACTCAATTAGATGCTCAGGGCTTTGGTTTCATAGCATCTTTGGTGTCAGGGCTAATGACAAACAAGAACAGTTTGTCCACATTACAGGGAAGATCTGAGAACCCAGGCGGACCCAAAGGCATTTGGAAGTAGATACACAGTGGTTTAGGACTTGTCTGTACTTTCCCAGGAGGTCCCTGCAGAGGCAGAGGGTC
>NW_006348328.1:0-504 GCF_000327345.1 Myotis davidii
ATTGGAGTCAACTTCTTCCAAACTCCTGTTAATATTAATATTTTGGCCTTTTCCCATGAATCATAAATGTTCATTAATGGTATCATGAGTGGTGAATCTTTTCCAGAAGGTTTTCCATTTACTTTACCCAGACCCATCGGAAGAATCACTATCTGTGGCAGCTATAGCCCTACAAAATGTATTTCTTAAGTAAGAATTTGAAAGTCAAAATTACTCTTTGATCCATAGGCTATAAAGTGGAAGTTGTATTAACAGGTATAAAAACAATATTAATCTTGCTGTACATCTCCATCAGACCTCTGGGGTAACCAAATGCATTGTCAACTAGCCATAATATTTTGAATCTTTTTTTTCTGAGTACTAGGTCTCAACAATGGGTTTAAAATATTCAGTACACCATGTTGTAAACAGATGTGCTATCATAAGGCTTTGTTGTTCCATTTAGAAAGCACAGGCAGAGTAGACTTAGCATAGGATTTTCAGAATGGTAAATGAGCATTGGCT
>NW_006348329.1:0-504 GCF_000327345.1 Myotis davidii
AAAGAAATGTTACCAGAGTAACTTGATATCCATATGGAAATATGAGCCTTGACATGATTTCACACACTGAAGCAATTCCAGGTGGCCAAGCTTAAGTCATCAAGCATCTGCTAAAGCATAAAATACCTTCATGATCTTGGGGTAGAGAAACACCTTTCAACCATGACACACAGAGGACTACCATTAAAGAAGACACTGACACTGACCTTTGAGGACTTCCTGATTTCACAACTTAACTATAAAGCAACAGAATCAAGGCAATCTACTTCTGGGTATATATCCACAAGAATTAAAGGCCAGGTCTCGAAGAGATATTGGTATACCTTTATCCATAGCAGTATTAGTCACAATGGTCAAAAGGTGGAAGCGCCTGGCCAGTGTTGCTCAGTCAGAGCATGGCCCAAGCACCAAAGGATTGTGGGTCGATTCCTGGTCAAGGGCACTTACCTGGTTGTAGGTTTGTTCCCCAGTCCTGGTTGGGGCGCATGTGGGAGGCAACCAATG
>NW_006348330.1:0-504 GCF_000327345.1 Myotis davidii
TGTGTTTTTTTAAATTATTATTTAACAAACACATTTCTTAGCAGGCATTCTTCCAAAAACTTTAAAAAAAATAGGTAATTCAATCATCATGACAACCCTGTGAAATAGGTACTGTTATCCCTGTTTTACAGAAGAGGAACAGAGGCTCAGAGACCTTAAGTCACTTGCCTAAAGTCACAGAGCTAAATGGTGCAGCAGGGATTTCAGCCACATGGGCTGGTTCCAAACACAGTACTCCATATATGTACCTTACTATGCTGCCAGTGTTAGGGGAAATGATGGAGGAAAGAAAAAAATTTAGGATCTCAGGAGAAAACTGAGAAGAATATTTGTAAATAGATATCCAAATGAATAGTATATTTCCAAATACTTCATGCCTAGTTAATACAGTACAAATGTTGACACTGTATGAAATAAAAATGTAGGCTGATTTGAATACCTAACTTAAAAGGGGCTGCTCCTTTACACCTGAAATAATATTGAATATAAACTGTAATTGAAAAA
>NW_006348331.1:0-504 GCF_000327345.1 Myotis davidii
CGATGGTCGCGGCCCACAGGTTGAGAACCGCTGAGAGAGGAACAGAGAGCACAGAGCACAAAATTCTTTGTTCAGGGGATTAAATATCCCAAATTTCGCTCCCTTGTAGTGGCCATACCCATTCTGGCCAATGACATGTTACTAGGTGTGACTGCCAGACAAGTACCCTCCTGATGCCATCCCACTTTACTGTGTGCGTGTCTATTTTCTTCTCTGACCAGTCCCTTCCCTAGGGATCTGCAAGGAATAGACCAATAGCTCCCTGGGGACTATAAATTTTAGCTTCCTGCTGGAGCTGCCCTAATGACATGCTTTTAATATTTGGCTTTCCCTTTGCTCCTTTCATCTTATTAATAATTCAGTTAATTACAACAGTATCACTAGAACACTGTTCACAGAGTTAGGGCAAGGGCAGGTCACAGTGGTCTTTTGACTACCGTATGTCACAATATTGGCTTTCTTTTGAGTGATTGAGGATTTCTCTGGAGTTCTGAGCAAAGGACA
>NW_006348332.1:0-504 GCF_000327345.1 Myotis davidii
GAGCATCACTTTTTGCATCATTCCTGAGTGTAAAATCTTCCCTAGGACACAGAGAAATACAAGTTCATAAAATAATAGACAGAATAAGTTTTCTGCTTCTTCTTTCATACAATTTTTGAATCAAAACCTTCTGCCATATTAGAAATTCGAATAAAACAAACCTAAACATTTTCAAAAGGTTTTCTAGTTTGTTTGTTATATTAAATGCGATTTCAATTATGTTGATATACATAGAGCTCAACTGGGCAGGGGCAGTTATACAAAGAGACTAGCTGGAACACATTTTCATATAGGTTTCACCAGGAAAATACAATAAGGGCGAATAATATGTATAAGAATTTGTCATATTTAAAATCAATATAATTAGTAAAATGTATTTTAAGCACAGATAAAAATTAGTATACATTTTTTCATCTCTATCAACCAAAAAGAGCCCTCACTAGACATAATTATACTTTCCCCCACAATGTGTTATGTTGAACATTAACCCAGAAAATATCTTTA
>NW_006348333.1:0-504 GCF_000327345.1 Myotis davidii
TGTGCTGATCATTTTTCTCCCAAGCCCCATCACTTTTATTTCCTAACATCCCCTACTCATGCATTTATATCTACCAGGTCCCCCAAAGACGTTTGAATTTGCTACTTATGCATTAAGTTGAGCCAGAGGAATGATTCTTCATAAGTGTTAGACTGAACTGATTTGGCACCACTTTCTGAGAGTAGCGTTGGCAGTCCACAGCTCTATTGCCCATAAAGACATCAGCTTAAATGTTACCCTCATAAAGTCAGAGAGCAGACGTTTTGTGCTTACCTTGCATGTTATTAACTGTGGGACCTTGGCCAATTCTTGCGACCTGGTGGCATTTGCTTCCTCCCAAGTAAAGCAGGAGGCATGTTCAAAGCTCCCATGTTGTTGCAACTTGTGATTGAAAGTTAATGTGGAAGGAAGTTGCAAAGAGAACCTTGGAAAGTATCTTTGGTGGTCAGACGGGTTGATTTATTTGAGTGATTTAGTTAAGAAAGTAAAAATGAACCTTATACC
>NW_006348334.1:0-504 GCF_000327345.1 Myotis davidii
TAGGTCGAAGCTCAAGCACTGAGCCACACCAGCCCAGCAGGACATAATCTTTTTATCTGGTCATGTCAACTGATGGTGGCTGGCACCAGTTCAATGCAAACAGGAACCCCCAATTTTGGGTGCGGTAAAGAAGGAAACTTAATTCATTGCAAAACAGCTCAGTTGTAACACAGCTTGACTGTGGATACAGCATGGCTAAGAAAATAGGGCTGTGAGGTGGCTATGAGGCAGCCATGGGTCCTGGTGGCCCTGGGGCCAGACTCCTCTCCAGGTAGACAGCTCTGCTCCTCATGGTCTTGCCTGGTCTGCTCTGCTCTGATGAGACATCTTCCAAGCTTCAGCTCAGCCAGGGAGATGCAATCTTCACTCCTCCCTGGAAAGTGAAAGCACACTCTCCTATCCAGAGGGGAGCTGGCTTATATGGCCAGGAGACCCCTCCCTTGGTCCCTGACTGGTCTACCCTCATGCAAATGAGGACTCCAAATCTTTGCAGTTTGATTGGTC
>NW_006348335.1:0-504 GCF_000327345.1 Myotis davidii
GAAACCTTACACTGTAGAAAATGTGAGAAAGCATTGGCTGGCATTCCTCGGTTATTTAGCTTTGACCTATGAACTGCAAGGTTAGGGGGCAATTCCTGGTCAGGGCACATGCCCTGATTGCAGACTCGCTCTCCAGTGTGTGGCATGCACTCTCCTCTGAAAACAATAAAAATATATTTTGAAAAAAAGAAAAGAAAATGTGAGGAAACCATTAGTCTGTGTGTATTCCTTCCTGTATATCAGAGAGTTTATCCTGGAGAAAAACCTTGCAAATGTGAGGAGTGATGTTAATCCTTTTCTAGTCAATGGAGTCTTATTTAGCATCATAGAACTCATTGTGAAGGAAAGCCTTACAACTGTGAAGACTGAGGCACAACTTTTAATTACCATTGTCTTGCTCAACACAAGAGAGCTGGTACTGGAGGGAACACCTATTAATGTATTTTGTGTGACTTTGATAAAACAGTGGGGTTGCCCACACTGTGTTTCTCCTTGGTAGAGCGT
>NW_006348336.1:0-504 GCF_000327345.1 Myotis davidii
GCACAGGAGTAGGCAGAAGAGAAGCGTCCCAGCACCAGGCAGGACCCAATCATGAGACCAACATAGGACAAAGGGCCTGCTTTCTGATGGGCCTCAAGAAACAGGTCTCAGACTAGCCGAGGTTTGAGAACCACATCTCTGAGTTAAGAATCTCTCCTCCCAGGGTTCCTGTTCACCGCTGGCCCGGGCCATCCTGGGCTACACCTCCATCCCTGAGAACACAACTCCCACATCCCCACAACAGAAGCGGACGACAGGCTGCCCAAGATGAGGGCCCAGCACCAGACGCTATAAGATTTCCTAACAGAGTTTGAGTTTGGCTGAATCATGTTGACCTGGCCTCTCCTTTCACACTTACTGGAACTGGGTCTCACTGTTTGTTCCAAATGGACTCTTCTGGTTTTCACGATGATGTTCATTGAGGTACTTTTGATCTCGATAGTCTTCATGCCGGATATAAGGACTCGCTTGCCTTGGCACTGCACCCTCAGAAAAAAAATAAAT
>NW_006348337.1:0-504 GCF_000327345.1 Myotis davidii
CATATACATATATATATTTTAAAGATTAAAGCATCATTTCCTAAAGTTTATTATGCAGGATGGAAATTGATATAACTAAGTGTGACCAACATTGGGATACAGGCTCTTCAAGGAAGGACTGTTACTGAGCTACAGGATGTGCGGAGTGCAGACTAAAGTCATGTGAGCGTCTCCGGCTCTCAGCTCCTTCAGCCTGGGCCTTGGCTGCTGGTAACTGCCTTCCTGCTCTTTCTCAACCTGTGACTGAGGTAGGGTGTGGCTCAAGGTCCTGGGCCAAGCAGAGCCACTTTGATGGGCAATATGTGCCCATTCTCCCCACCACCCCTGGCACCTCAAACTTCATCTCAATGTCTACATCAGAAAACACAGCCCATAACACCAAAAATAAAGACTCCTCATTCAACATTTGGACCATTATCCAGATTATTACTTCTGAAATTCTCAGAGCCTATAACTTTTTGTTACACATCATGAATCTGAGACCAGGTGGGGCTATGCAGTGTT
>NW_006348338.1:0-504 GCF_000327345.1 Myotis davidii
TTATCTGAGGTAATGTAGGTGTTAAGCAATACCTACACCTTAAACTTATACAATGTGATAGAACAATTATACCTCAATAAAGCTTGAGAGAAATAAAATAGATGGCTGCCAGGAACTGAATGGCAGGCTATAGATTGCCAAGTCCTGTTTTAGTCTATTCAATGTTTTCTCCTTAATGTGTCAAATGGTAATGGCCAATGTAGAAAAAATATCAGGCAAGCAAATCCTTCAGGCAAGGGAAATTATCACTTAGAATGGTTGGAATTATTTGAGGAAGATTATATGTGCTTGAAACCTGCACTCACTATGATATATTTTAGATTCTAATTAATTGTATCTCTGTAATTCTAAGTTCCTGTAATTATTAGATAGAAATACAGTATATTCTCAATAAAGGTTTTCCATGCTGTCATTTGAGGGAATAAAACATTTGGAAGCAATATTAATTGAAAAAGAATGCGGTTTATTATAATTAAACTAGAGGCCTGTTGCACGAAGAGATTC
>NW_006348339.1:0-503 GCF_000327345.1 Myotis davidii
CCGACCGGGAATCGAACCGTGACCTCCTGGATCTTAGGTCAACACTCACCACCGAGCCCCGCTGGCCAGGCCACCTGCTTCTTCTTGACCGAGTTTTGGTAGTTGGTGTCTTTCAAGGCGTCAATTAGATCTTCGTTGCCGACGCTATTGGCAAAAAGTCCCCGAAATCCTCTGTCCTCTCGGCCTCGTGGGACCTGTGAGAGGCCCCGCTCCTTCCTGACGCCAGTAATTGCTGTCTTTTCTGTGCCAGGGAACCTGTGTGGGTGTCGCTGGCTTTATCGGCTTCGTGTTTTGACTTTGCTGATTGCTGACCATTGTTTTCAGTTTCACTGGTTCTGCTCTGACTCACGTCTGCGCTTCTCCTGACGTTGGGTTTAATTTCCTCTCATTTTTCCAGTTTCGTAAGGAAGCGGGCGTCAGTGATCTGAAACCTTTGTTCCGTTTCGCTCGCGTCGACTTCAAAGCTGTTTCGAATCCGAATCATGGGTTATTTCTATCTTTTT
>NW_006348340.1:0-504 GCF_000327345.1 Myotis davidii
TGCTTTATTTATTCATAAATTTAGGACACAGAAATGTAATGCTGCCAATTCAAAAACATCATGAAGAAATCAGTATCATAAAAATGATTCTACATTAATAAAGTCTATAGAAAATAAATAGGGAGCAATTGAGAAAAGGAAAACTGATGGAATGGAAATTACATGCAAGAACCAGTCGCAATTAAGAGCTACTTAAAAAACAGCCAATTATGTAAGAGATCTTTCCATCTGAGAATAGAAGCCAAAGCATTTATAAACTTTTTCATCAACTAAAAGTGGAAAGGCTATTATAGCAATGAGGAAGAAACACATTTGTGGAAGTGATTAAGGATCCGTACATAGAAGACAGAAATGATTAATTGCACTAAATAATATCAAGCAACAGACCCAAAGATTTTTAACCCTAAAAATGCTATCTTTGAATTGCTTGTAATTGCATTAACCCATAAATGTATTTGATGAAGCCAGTCATGTTTCACCTAGTTTATATTTTTACTAGAGGCC
>NW_006348341.1:0-504 GCF_000327345.1 Myotis davidii
CCCACAGGTTGAGAACTGCTGATCTAGTGGGAAATATAATATTAAAAAATTCAGTATGTAACTTTATTCTAAAGCAAAGCCAAACCTCATTTAGCTTGTTACTGGCGCTGCCTCTTAGTATGTTCTCATTGTCTTCTCTGGATTGAACCATATTTTCATTGTGTTCATCTGGTGCTGTGGACTGAGCTGTGTCCTGTTCCGCCCCCGATCCCCAATTCATGTGCTGGAGCCCTAACCCCTAATGCTACTGTATTTGGAGACAGAGCTTTCAGGGGGTAATGAAAGTTAAATGGGGGCATCAGGCTCTGAGCAAAGTCCATGCACGGACAGTGAGCAGGTCTGTAAGCCAGGAAGAAAGCCTCACCAGAATACACCATGCTGATGCCTCACACACGTCCAGCCTCTAGAACTGGGAGGAAATACCTCTGTTGGTTAAACCACTAGTCTGGTGTTTGGTTATGGCAGCCTGTGAAGCTAGGGCACCTGGCTCTTTACCTTTTTTTT
>NW_006348342.1:0-504 GCF_000327345.1 Myotis davidii
AAATATGCAAATAAGAGAGTTCTCATCTGGGCCAGTTGAGGAGAACAGGGGATGTGGGCAGCAAAGAAATAGCCTTCACGGAGTGCCTAGTGAGAGGGCTCTCCACTACCATTCTATGTGCTACCTACCCAAGTGGAGGCAGTTTATTCTTGCACACATAAAGGACCTCAAGGGTATGGAAGTGGAGCTTGAATTCTTCAAGGTGAGAAACCATTGAAGGGATTTAAGCAAGGAAGAGATCTGGCCAGATTAATCTTTTAGAAAGATAAATGGTTCTATTGCTTCCTCACTTCTGCTAGGATTGTTCTCCAATCCTGATTCTGATTGCAGGGGGAGAGTGATTTAGAACTGGGGAGTATGGAGCCAGGGAGAATAGTTAGGGGGCCAGAGATCATTGCATCCCCATGAAGCATTACCGTCTCCTCCCTCCTATCCTTTCTGCAATCACTGTCATTTACAATGTCATCATTAGTTTAAATTTTAAATGTCATTCACATTTAAAAA
>NW_006348343.1:0-504 GCF_000327345.1 Myotis davidii
TGTTTGTTTTTGGTTCTTTTTTTTGGGTATCTTATAGTAGTTTTATAAACTAGTTTCCCATAAATCTATCATGTTGGGCAATCTCTCTCAAAATATGTTGCCACGTGTATCAGAATTCTGTAAACTTGGAAGGATTCACTTGGCCTTTTGATACTGTGGTAGGCAGAATTCTAAGATAACTCCTCAAGATTCCCCACCCTAATCCTGGAAACAGTGCACATGCTTTCTTTCCCCCGTTGTTACTCTGCACTTGTATTGTTAAATATGTGGTAATAGGGATTTTGCAGATGTAATTAAGGTTACAAATTAGTTGACTTAAGTTAGCGAGATTATCAGAGTGGGTCTAGGTTAATTATAGGACCCCTTTTAAAACAGGGTATTTTTGCCCAGCCTGGAATGCTCAGTGGTTGAGCTTGAACTATAAGCCAGGAGGTCACAGTTTGATTCCCAATCAGGCCACATGCCCTGATTACAGACTGGATCCCCAGTGTGGGGCATGCAGAA
>NW_006348344.1:0-504 GCF_000327345.1 Myotis davidii
AACCTATGATTTTTAAAATAAAATATTATAATAAAGGAAGCTCAAAAGTGTTCTGTGGATTATTATGTAGTATAAATGTGATAACAAGTAACACTTGACATTAAGAATTTAAAATTTGTAGTTTGGCACTAGTTTCTGTTAAGCATACAGACTTGAACCAGACTAAATAGGTTCAAATCCCATCTCCACTGCTTATCAGCTGTGTTGTCTTAGACAAGTTAGTTAATCTCTCTGTGCCCCCTAAAAATGGAGACAGTAATAATACTTACTTTATAGAGTAATTATGAGAATAAGATAATATTTGTAACAACTAAAACACTGCTTAGCAAAGAGTAGGCATGTACACTATGTGTTATTTTAGATAATATCTAAAATGAAAACAATAGGAAAGATGTGTATTTATAGTTACAACACCCTAATGATGTCATTTAAAAAATACTCAATTTTTAAATCTCAAATATAAAGATCAAGCATTTGTTGTTAGACCATACTTGAGGTAGGAGG
>NW_006348345.1:0-504 GCF_000327345.1 Myotis davidii
TTCACCAACCCATCTCTTCCCCAAAATTGCAAACCAGTGATTCTCAAACACAAACCCCATTGTAATTTGAAATCTTATAATATTTATAATTTCAAATACAAACTTATAATCTTATTTATGTGCTAGAAAACAGTGACACACAGTAAGAACTGCAGACAAATACGTTTGAATATGGCTTCTAAAGCATCAGACTCCCTAGTTCCCAGGTTCCGGACACAGAACCTTGACTGATTTCTTGGAGCCAAAATTATGTTGATGGATAGGTTTATCTCTGCATGAAAATTGCATGTGAGTCTAATTTTGCATGCATGCCAGAGTTATTTTGTGAGCTGTCAATCAAAATCATGTGTCCTGGGAGAGATTTGCATCCTAGAGAGATTTGTGAGTTCTCTAGATGAAATCTGGCCTAACTGAAAGAAAGTCAAGACTTGGCCATCATTGGATTAATGTAATCAATGCAGTCAGCAATCTAGATAATCAGGCGCCTGAAAAATGGATTTTTTT
>NW_006348346.1:0-504 GCF_000327345.1 Myotis davidii
TTTTGTTTTGTTTTGTAAAAATTCAATTCTTTAGAATAGACGGGAGCGCCTTTCTAAAGAGTTGAATTTTGCTCATGTTTTAATCCGATTTCTAAGCTTCCTGCCTTCTCATCATATCATGCTGTGCTGCATAGATAAAGGCTATGGGCAGATCTTAGCTATAGTTGATGGCGTTATTCACAAGTATAGACTGTCTTGTATTTCCTAGGGGCCATAGTAATGAAACACTGAATCTAATTCTAACCTCGTGGTGTGACATTTGACAAATCAAGACCATCTCATCAGAGTTGGAAAGAGGGAAGAGGTGATGGTGATAAATAGCTGATGAAACTGGCTGGGAAGGTTCTTACACTGATTCCCAGCCCTAGGTTTCTCCACATGTTTCAATGACCTGCTTTCTTCTTCCTCTTTCTCCCCTACATGATCATTACCAATGAAAGAATTAATGTATATACCTCCGATATAAAGGAGTGATTTAAGGAAACCTTTGGAGCAGTGGTCGCC
>NW_006348347.1:0-504 GCF_000327345.1 Myotis davidii
AGCAGGTGTCCTGCCTAAGTCTACACAGCACAGCAATCTCTACAAGCAGATCCACTTCTAACCTCAGCATGTGGGACTCTGCCTGATGGCTCGCTCTGGGCCCTCAGGGCAGATTGTAAATGTCTGAGAACCCATGCCCTCTGGATAGACCCACAGAGGGATTAAGCTCCAGAAAACTGGTGCTACTTACCTAATAATTCTTTGTTGGCTTCCTTCTTTTCCCTTCTCACTGTCCAGTCTCCTACCAGTGTTCCTCTATAAACAACTTGCACTCAAATCGTTGTCTCAGAGGCTGTTTCAAGAAGGAATTCAAACTATGAGGCACATTCAGAGACCTGGAGAACTCAAATATAGACCATATTTCTCTGATCAATGAACTGTCTTTTATCAAATCCTAAAAAGTAAAGACCAGTGACAAGGATAAAACTAGTTCTTTGATTGGTTTAAAAAAATGTTTCTCTGTTTTAAAAATGTGTAATATCGGTTAATGTTCCCACTACATAA
>NW_006348348.1:0-504 GCF_000327345.1 Myotis davidii
ATCCCCAAATACAAGCTAGCATTGTACATATTATACATGGTGATAGGATGAAACCTATTCCCGCTGACTGCAGAATCTAAGCTTTTACACCCTGCAGTGGCAGTCTCTCCCTGCGCTGTGAGGAGCATCGTGGACACATAACAGGCTCACCAGTGGCAGACCAGCCTGCCTTCCTGGACACTTAATTGGGAAGAGCAGCAGAGTAACCTGAGCCAGCTAGAAACGTGATAGTGAAGGGAAATCCTTGCAAAGGTGAACGAATGAATAAATACACATTAAACATAGGGAAGAACATGCATTCATACACAGGTAGATATACCTCTGTTAATATGTAAAAAAAGGATTGTCTGACAGTTTTAGCAAGTGAAGTCTAAAGGATGATTGCCTATTTCTTTCTGAGGGAGAATTTAATGATTTGGATATCTCCTCATTTATTAAATGTATTGAGCCAAGGAGGCAAACATTAGGAGTTTATTTAGCAACTAGAGGCCCGGTGCATGAATT
>NW_006348349.1:0-504 GCF_000327345.1 Myotis davidii
GTTCAGTTGCTGGGCTTTTATTATATAGGATATTTTATGTTGTATGATTTAAGGAGAGTTTGTATAAAATTTAGTTTAAACTTATTTTATAATTTTCAGAAGCTGAATATTGATTTAAAGTCTTTTTTGTTAGGAAAGAAAATATTTTTTATTAAATAGGCATTTAAGCAATATCTTATCAAATCTACAAATTTTAGATGTCATAATAAAATTTTTTAGTATTATTACAAATATACTATCCACCTCCCACCCCTTACTAGATTTAAATCTACAATGACCTCACTTTCTTTGGTAGGAATGTCCTTCTTTCAGAGGTCGTTTGTTATTGAGAGAAGGTCCAGAGTTTTGGCATGATGAGGTGGGTATTATAATGTATAAAAGCATCGGGCAAAAGATCTTTGGCAATATGAGGTTCAAGTTTTTCTAGTAAGGAAATACTGAGTTCATATGTAGGAGGTATATTGCAAAGTTAGTAATTCTATCGTGGCCAATATTTTATTTTGT
>NW_006348350.1:0-504 GCF_000327345.1 Myotis davidii
CAAGAAGCCCACTTCCACCAGCAACAGGTGGGGCACAGAGCGCACCCCATCGATAACAAAAATATCTATCAAAGGCTAATATATGCTATAACCCAGCAACTCCATCTCACAAAAGAACTACACACATATGTTCAATAAGTGACATTTTTAAAAATGTTCAGAACAGTGCTATTCATAAGAGTCAAAAACTGGAAATGACCCAATGTCCACTAACAGTAGAATAAACACAGTGTGGCATATTCAAACAACTGAAAACTGTACAGCAATGAAAATAAAGAAACTACTGCTACCTCAGCAACATGGCTGAATCTCACATAAAAAATGTTGAGCAAAAGAAGTCAAATACAATAGAGTACATAGTGTATGATTTCATTTATATTAATGGAAAACAGTAGAAAACTATCTATGGCAATAAAAGTATTGACATTAGTTACCCTTGGGAAGAACAGTAACTTAGAAGTACAGAAAGGGATGCCTGGCTGGCATGGCTCAGTGATTGAGAGT
>NW_006348351.1:0-504 GCF_000327345.1 Myotis davidii
ACAACCTTTTGGTGTATGGGACACTGCTCCAACTACTGAGCAACCCAGCCAGGGCTAGACTCTGGTAATCTTTAATGAAGATGAATGGAACTTACTTAGCTCTGCTGGGTTGGAGAGAAATAACTATTAGGGCTCACAGTGTCCAAAGTCCATCCCAGGAGTGATCACAGGCTGCAGTTTTATTATGAACCCAGAATTTTATGGTGTGGAGAGCCCAGGATTTATTTCTGTTGACTGTGACCCATTAGTGATAGATGGGCAAAGAATAAAACAACACTATTTAGTGGGTCAGCATAGTTACTATTAAAATGAATACATGCACAGGTTTGTATATTTCAACTTCAGGATATTTTCAAGGTAGCTTTGAATTGTATAATGCAGAACCCAAAAAAATTACATAGATGCCTTAGGTTTAAAAATGAAAAATAAAGCAGATTCAGAAAGAGAACATAAAACTTCTTAGGAAGTTTTGCCTTTTCTATAGGGTGTCCCAAAAGTCACGCA
>NW_006348352.1:0-504 GCF_000327345.1 Myotis davidii
TATTTAAAGGGCCAGAAGGTTGAGAAACCACTGCTCCAAGTGGTCATCCATTGAAGGTTTACATTTCAGTTGCTCTGTGCTCCCCTTAGGTACTGACCTCATCTACATGGTTAAAGTGGTTCACAGGGAAAGCAGAAATGGAACTCAAACAAACTTTATTCAGAGACACATACAGAAGTGGTCATTCCCAATTTTGTCCATGTTTCTAGTCATAAGTCCTCAACTTCTAAAAGGTAAGTTAGGAAACATAATGTCACATGGGTAAGTGTGCTAAGTCAAAAACTTCTGTACCTACAGCATAGAATGTGAGAATGGGTCTTGAGGAAAAATTCCAATATCTATCACAAATTAAGATAAATTCTGTTTTCAAAAGTGGAACATGAGCAGTACATGCTCAGTTGAATCATTTCTATATTAGCATGCTCTATGACAATATAATCTATTCATTCTTCGAACAAATGTGTATTGCTGTCTGCCATACTCTAGTTATCTATAATAATAAAA
>NW_006348353.1:0-504 GCF_000327345.1 Myotis davidii
AACATTCTGTAATGAGACAAGAAGCCTAAATAAAAAATGTCCACAGACATGAATAAACATTTCAGAAAAAAAGGACAAATTGCCAATAAGCAAATGAAAAGGAGTTAAACATCATTTGTCATCATGCAATTTAAAATCATGGGATATAAAAGAACATCTGGAATTCTCATAACTATACATAAATGTACATAAAATGGCACATACAATCGTTTTGGAAAACTTTATGACCCAACAATCCTACTAGTTATTTCATAATGAAATGAAAACATGTCCACAAAGCATGTTCATAATAACTATAACCACCCCAAACTCAAAATAATCCAAGTGTTCATAAAGAAGAGAAAGGATAAATAGTGGGATGTTCATAAAATGAAAAACCACTGAGTAGCAAAAACAAACTGTGGGTATATGTAAGAACATGAATGAAGCATATTTTGAGCAACAAAGACACCTACAAAAGTGAACACCTTGTATAATTCCATTTTCATTTTTTTTTTTTAAAAA
>NW_006348354.1:0-504 GCF_000327345.1 Myotis davidii
ACAGTTGTTTAGCAGCTCATCCTCCAAATAATTTACTATTTTACCCCATACACATGGGCACATACCGCCTTCAAACCACATACTCTCAATTGCAAACTTAAGTCAACCTCTTTAAATTAAATACTGAATGCTTGAATAATATTCATAAATTTAAATATTGTGAACATGCACATAATTTGAATATAGCAATGGAAAATAAAGACTGTCATGTAATACCAGTAACTGGCTTTGTCACCTGATCACTTGAACTGCAATCTAAGAAAAAAATAGTCTCAAAATGTTATGCATACAACATGAAAGGTAGACAATGTTAAGATGCAAAAGCATTAGACATGTGCATTCAGAACTGATCCACTAGTACGTGTCACCATTCCAAATTTTTGTGGCTTTGAGGCAGATGTTTCTGAATATTCATTTATCTAGACATTTAATATAATAAAGTGAGAATACAGAAACATGTACTTGAATGCATCGATCTTCAAACATACAACTTTATGGTAAAAA
>NW_006348355.1:0-504 GCF_000327345.1 Myotis davidii
TTAATAGGAGACTTCTTTGATATGTTGTTAGCATCGCTTCTGAGCCATATTAATTTGTCCATTCACATACTAAGTCACTCATTTCAGAAGTACTTATCAACATTTATGCTAGGAACTAAGAAAACAGATAAAAGATATGGTCCCTGCTGCCAAGAAGTTGCTTGGCATACTGATGGAATTTCCCAGTACCCCATGTTGATCTTGGCTATGCAAGCATTAGATTTTCAGATTTTTACTCAAGGTTATTCCATTTAGTAAAAGAGGCTTCACAATTGTTTTTGTTGAGGTTGCCATTCAGGTATTAGGTATGAGTGTAGGTCTCATGTCAGGATCTGAGTGAAAACTATAGCCTTTACATGGTGACAAGACTTACTATTTTTCCTAAAACTATTTGGAAACAGCAAAGTGATATCTTATTGCTTTTAAATCTTTAAATTTATTGATTTTTAAGAGAGAGAGAGACAGACAGATAGAAACATCGATTTGTTGTTCCACTCATTCATG
>NW_006348356.1:0-504 GCF_000327345.1 Myotis davidii
AAAGCCCAGTGCCCAGGATACACCACAGACCAATCACAGCAGAATGTCTCTGAGTGAAACTCAGGTATTCATAGCTTTCCAGTTTTCTCAGGCTACACCAACGTGGGCACAACTGGACTAAAGGCAGGTAATCCAATCGTGACTTAGCTCCCGTAATTCAGGGATGAAATGAAAAGGAATTTAGTCGCAGGAATAAAACAAATAGGACAGTCCAAAGGGAGAAATGTTGGTGTTCAATGATACAGAAGAAATGGGGAGGAAGACACAGAATGGATCAAGTGGTTTCCAAGGTTCTAAGCTAACTCGTGGATGAGCAGAATATTTATGGGAGGATGTTTGGGGAGTCTTTGGTGGTGTTGATATATTTGATTTGATGGTGATGCACTTCAGGCATCGGGAAATTTTCATACTCAGAATTATTCATCCATTTACCTCATAGAAATCAAAGTCCCATTTTTATATTAAAAACAAACTTCTATCCATTTTAGCAGACACTGGTGTTTT
>NW_006348357.1:0-504 GCF_000327345.1 Myotis davidii
AAAAAATAAAAATAAATAAATATTAAGAAATGGTGGGATTATATATTGTTGTATTAAACTCAGCAATAAAAAAAAATGGGCTATTGATCTATTTAACTTGGGTGAATCTGCAGGTAATTATATTGAGTAAGCACATCATTCACTAAGACAAAAGCTTCACTAAAGTATTCAACTTCAGGCCCTAATTTAAATATGAACATTTTTTTAATCCACCAACAACACATGCAGAAGAAAGCTATAGCATTTAAATTTAGTTATATATTGAAAATCTGCATTAACAATGAGTATTAAAGTTCATGTGAATAAAAAGTTTAAGTCAAATATTTTATAGAGTCTTGCTATTCAAAATATAGTACTAGGACCAGCTGTACCAGCATTCACATCTGAGAACTTGCTGTAAATGAAGAAACTCAGGCCTCAAACTAGTTAATATCTTCATTTTCCAAGATCCCTGTCTAGATATTAAATTTTGAGACTCATTGCTCTAGAGTAATGGAAACATGT
>NW_006348358.1:0-504 GCF_000327345.1 Myotis davidii
ATATTTTTAATTTTTTAAAAATCTATATTAACAATAAAATGCTAGGAAGGCAAATTTTAAGCATCTCTTGACGTGTGTGGATGTGCTTGAAAAAAAATGAGATGTTGTATTTCCTGCTTTTTTTCCTCACTTACTGCTAAACTTGTCTGAGTCCAAATAGGTGACATCTCACCACTTAAGGTTTTGTTTTGTTTTGTTTTGTTTCCCCAAAGGCAGAGTGGTGGGCATCCTTCAGAAGAATTGGCGCGATTATGTGGTGACATTTCCATCCAAAGAAGAGGTCCAATCTCAGGGGAAAAATGCTCAGAAAATCCTAGTTACACCTTGGGATTACAGGATTCCCAAAATCCGAATTAGCACTCAGCAGGCAGAAGCCCTCCAGGTAGCTGCCATTGTACCTCTACTGTTTTCCTCCTGTTTCTGCCAGCTCTTGAGCAGTTCCAGAAAACATTATTAATTCCTTTGCATAACAAGGCATAAATTGCCCTTGCTGGTTTGGCTCAG
>NW_006348359.1:0-504 GCF_000327345.1 Myotis davidii
CACCTCACAAAGTCTTCCAGACAGCAACCTGGATTAGCTGCCTAAATCAAGGCCAAAAATTCAGCAGAACCAAATATAAGTCAACAGTTACTGATAAACCTGTTGGCAAGATCATACTTTCTCTTTCACAAAAAGCCTACCTAATATTTATAAAATCTAATATGTGACATGAGTTTGGGTGTCACCTCGAAAACAGATCAAATGTTAAAATACCAAAAGCATTTTACTTTTGCTGTCTCTATTTTATAGAAAAAGAAAATACTACCATTTGATGAATTTGGAAATAAAAATTTTATGTAAAGTGAAAATAATTCTCTTAAACAGGTAAGTTACATAGTTTTAAATTATAGCATAACTACTCAAAACTTAGAAAAGTGTCAAATAAGTGCAGGTCATGTAAATTAAATAATACACAACATGAAAGAGTAACAATCTAATAATGGGGAAAATTATGCTCTTTTTTCCCCTCAATAAATCAATACTGCAGTAAATATCAGCTAACCT
>NW_006348360.1:0-504 GCF_000327345.1 Myotis davidii
AAAAAAAGAGAGAGAGAGAACAGAGCCTCTGTGTAAATTTGTGGGAGTGGAAAGGGATTGAGGAGATATAGTAAAAAAGAATAGTGAGAGAAGAGAATAAGTAAAATGTGCTGGTTATTAGGTAGTTACAACCTGTTATGGAATGTTCTCTAAGGTTTATCTCTATCTGCGTATTAATAATGAGAGCACTTCATCTATTCTCATAGAAGATGGAATAACAGCATTTTCTAAAGTAATCAGAGATTAATGGGACATTTATTTACCCAGAAACAGGATTTAAAGAGGTCTTCTTATGTGGATATCAGAGAAAAACAGGAATTATGAATCTCAGAGACATTCTATCTGATCTTGAAACATGCAAGACTCTTAGAATTACTTAAGACTTACTCAGACACATCATTGTATAACCTAAACCCCTCAAACTACAGTACCTACATAGTGCCTTGTGCTTAGTCTTTCAATAAAAGCATCCACCAAGTCCTTCAAGTCTTCCTTTTTTTTTTT
>NW_006348361.1:0-504 GCF_000327345.1 Myotis davidii
TCATGAGCCGCAGTTTGCCGACCACTGACCTAACCAAACCAATCTCTGGTTCTCATTTAGACTTTGTATTTTTCTACCTTTATATCTGTTGAGACTTTGAATGTCTACGCATAGCCTGCCTATTCTTTTAAAAGAAAATTTCCCTCCTAAGGTACCCAAATAGCAAAGGAACTCAAATTTTGTTAAGTTTCATTTTTAGTCCATCAGTGCAGCCTTCCAGATCTTTTGTTCTCTGTGTTGTTTTCTTCTGAACCCATAGCCTTTATTGTTTTATCATTCCTTTAGTCTTTTAATCTGATGTGGGCTTGTATCATCACATCATGGGACAGTATTGTGGGAAAGTTGGAATTCCACCTTCTGTTTATAAGGAAAATGCAACCCATACAGAATATCTGAATTAAAATGCACACATCTAGTGATGGTGTCAGAGCTGAGACAACCTTTGATTTCCTAACTCTAGTACTGTGTGTTTTTACAAATTTTCTGTTTATTCTTTATGAAACT
>NW_006348362.1:0-504 GCF_000327345.1 Myotis davidii
TCTTTATTGAATGAATTCTCCTAAGGAGAGAATGCAGCATACAAGTTGTATATGTAATAGGATCCTAAAAATCACTTGTGCATAGAAACACATGGCATATAAAGAGAGTTTGAAATGCATCAAAATATAAAATGGTTGTCCTTTTATTGTGTATGTTTTATAGAATATATATTCAGTGAAACATGAATCAAACTTAGTGGATGGTCTCCAGCTACAGGGGAAAAGCCTATTGATGTTATTTATTGCTTATTTATTCTGATTCATTTCTCACTAGGTTTTGCTACCAGTATTTTCTTGGTTGCTTCTAACTTCCCCTCAAACAGGCCCCAAACTAATGAACAAAAGAAAACACATTGCCCTAAGGACATTTGGGAATAGCATATGATATTATCTATATTGCATAAAAATTAGAACATGACACCATGGTTTAAAAATAAAAAAGCAACAGCCTGCTAACCAATACCTATATGATTTGGGGGCAACAAGCAGCCTGTTACCTTTTTG
>NW_006348363.1:0-504 GCF_000327345.1 Myotis davidii
TTTTTTTGTAAAAGATTAATTTTTTTAAAGAGGCCACGATATAATAGGGCAAATGTTTATGTAGCTCTTAGAGGTTCCCCTTATCTCATCTTCTTGTGAATAGAATATACTGTGTTTCTTGTTGATGTTGCTGATTAGTAATTAAAGAAATCTGAACTAACACTCAGACACCCAAAGCGCTAAAAATGAATGGCTGCACACCAGTTTAGGCAGAGGTTTGAGGATGTAATTTATTTATGAACTGATGAATTAATTCATGAGAATCTGGATGTGGTTAGGGGATTAAGATTCTTTGTACTATAATCTTGCTTGAAAAATGGACAGTTTAGAGGTTTTAGTCAGCTGAAGATTAAGACCATTAGATAACAGCCAGGTTGGTTTCTTTCTGACTCACAATTATTTCGAAGCTTATTGTGCAAACTACATTCTACCTGTCAGAGTCAGTATAATTTGAGGACAAATATATTTCATAGAAAGTAGTTTAAACTTATTCCAAATAAGTTT
>NW_006348364.1:0-504 GCF_000327345.1 Myotis davidii
GTTTTCAATTTACTTTGCCCAGATCCATCAGAAGAATCACTATCTCTAGCAGCTATAGCCTTAGAAAAAGTATTTCTTCAATAATAAGACTTGAAATTGGAAAGTGCTTCTTGACCCATGGGCTGCAGAATGAATGTTCTGTCAGCGGAAATGAAAACAACATTAACCCCATTGTACATCACCATTGGAGCTCTTGGATGACCAGGTGCATTGTCATTGAGCGGTGATATTTTGAAAGTAATCTTTTTTTTCTGAGTGGAAGGTCTCAACATAGTAGGGCTTACAATATTCAGTAAACCATGCTGCAAACAGATGTGCTGTCATCCAGGCTTTGCTGTGCCATTTATAGAGCACGGGCAGAATAGAGTTAGCATCCTCTTAAAGGGCCCTAGGATTCTCAGTTGGTACATGAACATTGGCTTCTACTTAAAGTCACCAGCTGCATTAGCCTTTAACAAGAGTCACCCTTTTTGTTAAAGCTTGAAGCCAAACACTGACTTCTCC
>NW_006348365.1:0-504 GCF_000327345.1 Myotis davidii
TTTGTGATTTTTTTTGATAAGTCACCTTACATCCAGGATTTAGTTTTTCTCTGAAACGTGGCAGTTCTCTTACAATCCTACAATTCTAAGCTTCCAATAATAACCCATCATCACAATCTGGGGTTTTGTTAGCATCATCTTCCGGAAACAGTGCCACAGACTACAATCAACTCCATTTTCCACCTTAGAATTCAACATTCCATCCCGGCTCTATCTCAGAGAGACAATATCCAATCAGCACTCACAATGCAGATTTGCTGCAGCCAGCCAGCTCCTTCTCCACATGAATGAAAATCTCTCACACAGTCCAAAGACATCATAAACCAGTGGGTCCCATTTATTCTAATCACAGCCTGCCCGTGACAAGACGGCAGGTGATAAGGGCCATAGCAGGAATCAGATCACAGTACTCAGGACTAATTAAATCCCGTTATTCCATACAGACACAGAGACCATTCTTGGTGATTAAAAAAGAAGGCAGGAATTTCTGAACAGAAGAAAAAA
>NW_006348366.1:0-504 GCF_000327345.1 Myotis davidii
TTTTGCTCTCTTCAGGTTACAGTGCTCCAGAATCTATTACCATCATGCAAACAAACTCTCAGAATTCCCAATGCCACTTCATAGTTCACCACAGGAGACAGTCACGAAGAAACATCTTCAGCTTCTTCCTCCCTAGTTTCCTCTTTATAACTCCCTGCAGAGGGGAAGCTAAATGGTCCAACTCTCTTCCCCTGAAAGCTCACATGACTCAAACGCTATTAGTATTCATAAGCCATAGTTCTTCTCAGCAAGATGCACGTAACCAAATAAACACATTAATCTTCACATGCACACAATCCTTGATGGTTTGGAGGCAGAAAAACAAATTCTCTTATCCCTATTTCACAGATGAAGATACTGAGGAAGAAAGAGAATAGAATAAAAAGGGCTTTTTAATTGCCACTTGAAGCAAAGCAAGTGGATTTAGAAGCAAAACCTTAATCTTCTGAGGTCATAAGGTCAATGAGGCCAGGCTTTGGCTAGCACTGTCTTAACAAATAGTTA
>NW_006348367.1:0-504 GCF_000327345.1 Myotis davidii
CCCAAGTCAAGTCTCCTCTGTCACCATTTATTCAATCAATCATTAAGCCCCTCAATCATCATATGAATATTTTTCCCTTGCAACTCACATACCACTCCTTCCCTGGGTCCTCACCATTTCTCCTGAGGGCTTTGCTTAGAACTGGATCACTGCTCTCCACGTTTCCTTCCTGAAATGCATCATTTACTGGAGCATGACTCAGCTTCAAACACTCCAGTGTGTCTCCATCACCACAAGAATAAAATCTAAACGGCCTGCTTTATTCATCCATTTATTAAGCCATCCAAGGTCTAACCCTTGTCAATCATTCAAACCAATTTTATATAAGCTTTCATCACTTTTTAATTGTGATATAATTCACTCATGAAATTCATACATTTTATAGGTATTTCTGAAAGTCCTGACAAATGATGCACCCATATACCACCATCCCAGTGAAGAAATAGAGCATTCCATCATTCCAGAAAGTTCCTTTATGCCTCTTTCCAAACAATGCATATCTCA
>NW_006348368.1:0-504 GCF_000327345.1 Myotis davidii
GATTAACACATGTTTTGTATGTTATATATATTACATAGTATTCTCACACCAAACTAAGCTACAGAAAAGAAAATGTTATTAAGAAAAAATAAGAAAAAGAAAGTACACTTGTAGCATTTATTGAAGGAATCTGCATATAAAAGGACCCAGTTCAAACCCATGTTGATTAAAGGTCAACTGTACTCTCATTTAACTTCACATATGATTATAATAATGTTCCTTTACTTGATTTAGTTTGACGGTGTATGTGCTCTTTGCAAGCAAAAATATCTTATCTAAACTATTTATTTATATCTGTATTGGTTTGAGTGGTGTCCCCAAAAGATTTGTTCCCAAAAACTGTTCATGTGACAATATTTGGTAGAAGGGTCTTTGCATATAAATGAAGTTAAAGATCTCAAGAAGAGATCATCCTGCATTATCCTGGTTGGCCCCAAATTCGATGACAAAATGTTTTATAAAAAAAACAGAATTTATGCCCTAACCGGTTTGGTTCAGTGGATA
>NW_006348369.1:0-504 GCF_000327345.1 Myotis davidii
ATACATACATACATACTGAAAAGTTTAATAATGGATGAGACCTAAAATCAGAACATACTATTTTGCTAATATCTCCAAGAAAAATTAAGGAATCACATCTCTATTGTGTCTAATATTTCAAAGACAGAAGAATATTACAGTAAATATTGGGGATTCTTGGCTTATAACTGATCTATAAATTCTTTGCTTGGCTGGTTTCCTAATGAAATGGGCGCTCTTGAAGATCTCCATAGATCCCTATCTTTTAATAGTAACCCAGTCAGAAGAGCAAAGCCTGAGAGAGCCCGTGAACCAAATAATGTAATCTATCACATACTGCTACATCACTGGATTATTCTTGACCCCAAACTTAATGAGATTACTTTAAGAGAAATTCAAAGCAGATATAAGTAGCTCTAGAAGGAAAAATAAATCAAGTTAGTCTTACTGGCATTTTTTCCACTTTTATTAAGGCATAATCTATACTAATATAAGGGTAATCCTATCTAATAAAAGAGAAACATG
>NW_006348370.1:0-504 GCF_000327345.1 Myotis davidii
CTTTGCTGGGAAATTAAATAAAAATAATAGAGATGTAGTCAGTGTTTGTTATGTTTGTATTTATCTGTCCATTTAACAAACAATATGAATGTACTATGTGCCATGTTCAGTGAGCACACATCTCCTTCATCTTCATTGATAGTGAAGTATGGTTCCTATGAAAAGATTATATGAACAGAAATATTTATTGTGTTAATATATGTCATGGGTGACTGGGTTTGCAGAAAGAATGTTCTTTGTAAATGAAACAGAGACTGCTGTCTCCTTTCAACCTGGAGGTACTGCTATGTTATATTTATTAGCTTCCCTTGTAGGTAGTTCTGACCATGAGATTACATTTCTAATGGAAATGACAGGTGCCACTTCTAGGCATCACCATACAAACCGCCTTTGTGGCCTTTGATGCTCTTCTGTTTCCTAGCTGACTGGGATATAGGCATGTTACAGGTTCCAGGACAGGAAGCATTTAGATGTGATTGATGGAATCCTAGGAAAGAAAATTTC
>NW_006348371.1:0-504 GCF_000327345.1 Myotis davidii
TGGTGAAAGATTGGGTCCTTTCTGTAAATATGAACATCTGTACCCATTAGAGGGCTGGTTAGAGGCTCTGCATGCTGCCGAAAGGCAGGCTTTGGGGGCAACTCCGTGGTCAAGGGCAAACATTACACATATTCTTATTGATTGTTTAAGTAGAAAAACACTGCATATACTGTATATATTTGATTCTCCTTCTTCATCAATTCCATAGTTGCGAATTTACCGACTCCCTAAAATTTGTTTGTAAACCACAAGTCAATACACGTGGTGCTTCTGCAGCCCTCTGTGCACATGAGCAGATTGGCAAAAAATTTGATCCCAGGTGAGGTCAAACAAGGTTTCAGCTCTCAGAGTTTAAACAAGTATCCCTTCCCCAATCTATTTAGTGCCATGTTTTTTGCATTTTTATGTTTTATGTTGGTGGTTTTGTTGTTTAAAATGCTACCCAAGTGGCCCTGGCCGGGAGGGTCACTAAGTTGGAGCATTGTCCCATATACCAAAAGGTTG
>NW_006348372.1:0-504 GCF_000327345.1 Myotis davidii
TCTCACATTTATCCAAACTACCTATTGCCCATCTCTTATAATTGTTCTGATACCCTGACATTACCATGACATTCCAACCCTCTTTTCATTTTGAGCTTTAAATTTCTCCCTGATGGATATATGTTCCTGTTATAAATATTGCTTTCTGTTCATCACTCTGCTTTTTAATTCCCAGGTATTTTATTCTTAGCTGTGAAATTGTACATATATTTGTGTGGAATCACTAGGAATTTCAACTTGAATCCCCTTATGCCAGGATGCTAGAAACACATTTTTATTGCTGTCTCTGTAATAAGAAATACAAGCAAAGCCACAACTTAGTTAGGATCTAACTCCTATTGGAGGCTTAATTTATTAGATGATTTGTTAATGCTTTGCTGAGAGCAGACTTGAGGTAATATTACCTATGGCAAATAAATTTTTGATAAATAAGTGAAGGGATGAAACTGAGTGTTTGCTATTGGAGGTCTCTTTTGGACATACCTTCCATTTAATATTTTATAG
>NW_006348373.1:0-504 GCF_000327345.1 Myotis davidii
TTGGGTCTGTTAACCCAAAGAGAAAGTTTTAGTCAAAGTAAAAGTAAAATCTAGATGTCAGTTGTATTTTAACTCGAGAGCAAGAAAAACAGAATGACCCCCCCAACCACAACTTGCAAAACCAGACTGACACCATGACGGACATCAGGACCCGATGCAATGATTACCCCACCCTAATGCCAATCAATAAACAGAGACCAGGCCCTAACTCTTTTAATCACCATGATTAATGAGTTTTCTCCTATATAACCCATCCCTTAAAAACCATCTGCGAGAACAATACCACACCTGTGGCTCCAGGTATGGCACCGTTTCCTTAAATAAATCTTTATTTTCTTTGCTGCAAACTCCTGTTTGTGCTTGATTAGGTTTTGATACATGCACGTGAATAGATCCCTTTAGTTCAGTCACAATATGTTTCACCTCAGAAATAATTTACATTTTGTATTATACTATACATCTGCAAGTGTTTTAAAAACATTCAAAATTATTTATGTTAAATTA
>NW_006348374.1:0-504 GCF_000327345.1 Myotis davidii
TTTTTTTTTCAATCAAATGATTTGACTAGGATTCCATTCTGAAGCACTTAATACTGTGGCGAGGCTGCTGCATTCATCTGACCAAAACCCAATCCCCGTCCCATCTGTTCAGAAACACTTCCTGGTGTGATGAATTCTTGGGACATGAATGAATGCAGATCCTCTCCAGTCTTCGTAACTGCTGGATTGAGAAGTCACCCAGGCTGCGCTGGCATCCTGTGTCAGCCCCCTCCTGTCTGGACGTCCATCCCTCTTCTGTGGCATCAGGGACCTAGGACACGCTTCCCCTCCCCCTCATGCGCCTGCTCCTATAGGTGTGAGGTCTGAGCCCTGACTCAGGTGCAGATGGAGTCTACAAGTCTGACCTCCATCCTTCCCATGTGCAAATCACTTTCCTCCACTTAACCTTGGCTAGAAAAGGTGCCAGGTACTCGTGAGCGAAAACCATCTCCCGAGATGGGAATGGAAAGGAGGAAGCTAATCTCTGTTTACACTTTGTATGAA
>NW_006348375.1:0-504 GCF_000327345.1 Myotis davidii
ATGAGGATGGAGCCCTCATGGAGGGGATTAGTGTTCTTCTGGAATAAACCCAACAGCACTCCCTAGGCCCTCCATCACGTGTGGACACAACAAGATGTGTGCAACCTGGAAGAGGGCTGGAACTCAGCATGGATGAGACTAACTCCATTCTTATCTGCTGATGCTGCATCTAGCGAGAGACAGAAAGCTCCTCGCTCTTTCTTCTCTCACTTCTCTTTCATCATATGGACCACGTAGTTTTCCTCTTTTGATTGTCCTTGTGATTTTGAAGTTACATATTTCAATTTTATACAAGTGTCAAATAGCATTTCCTCTTTACTCATCATGTCAAGAACATGTATTATCTACATATTTCATATGTGTTATAAGCTTAGTTTTTTTTTCTTTACTTCAGCCCCAACTTCCTAGTTGTACTGGTAAAATCAATTATTTTATATCAAGGTTATTATTCTCTTTTCATATTCCTTCAGTCTTCTTTCAAGAATTAGTCCTGTCATTATACTT
>NW_006348376.1:0-504 GCF_000327345.1 Myotis davidii
TTTATTCCTAAGTATTTTATTATTGTTGATGCTGTTGTAAGTGGAATGGTCTTAATTTCTTTTTTAAATGGTTTGTTAATTATAGAAATGCTACTGATTTTTGTATGTTGATTTTATTTATTGTTTTTAACAGATGTTTTTATACAGAAGATCATGTCATTTGCAATGTTTCAATATCTTAATAATCAGGAGGATCATACTGGCGAATGCCAGCTCAATGCCCTTTAGGTTCTTAAAGTGAAAACATTCCATCTCTGCGGTACTGAACCGAGCGGGAGATTTGTCTGCATCCGGAGCAAACCAGTGAGGGGAAGCAAAGTGGCCTAGACCTGGTCTATGGACTTGAGAGAGGGTCAGGGGAGAGGGATGGTAGCCGCAGGCCAGCTAGCAAATCAGGGCAGAGTTAGGTGAGCCGTGGTAAGGATGCGGGCAGAAAGGAGCAGTTGGAAAGAGCTAGTGGAAAAACACCTCTAACTTCCCATTTTTCAAGGGAGTGTGCAGAAC
>NW_006348377.1:0-504 GCF_000327345.1 Myotis davidii
TTTCACTGTTATACCACTCTCTGTATTAGTTTATCAGGTCTGGTATCACAAAATGCCACAAAATGATAGCCTAAAATGACAGAAATTTATTCTATCACAATTCTATCACAGTTGTATCACAATTTATTCTATCACAGTTCTGCTTCAAAATCAAGGTGTTGGCTGGCTGGATCTTTCCTGGGGGTGTTCCTGGTTTCTAGGGGTTGCTGGTGTTCCTTGGTTTTCCTGACTTATGGCTGCGTAACTCCATTCTTTGACCCTGTCTTCATTGGTTGTCTTCCCTTTATGTGTGTATGTCTTTACCTGATGTTCTCTTCTGTGTGCCTGTCTGTCTCTGTCTCTCTTCTCCTATTCTCACAAGTTAGAGTGGATTAAGGGCCCATTCTAATCTAGTATAAGCTCATCTACATTTTAATTACATCTACAAAGAACCTCTCTCTACATTAGATCACATTCATGGTGCCAGGAGTTAAAACTTACACACACACACACACACACACACAC
>NW_006348378.1:0-504 GCF_000327345.1 Myotis davidii
CTTTGCTGTACAGAAGCTTTTTAGTTTGATGTAATTCTACTTGTTTATTTTTGCTTTTTCAGCCTTTGATTTTGGTACCTATTAGAAATCTTGCTCCATGGCTGTGTCTCTTCAGATAAGCCTTTTTCCGCACTGGGTTTGGGGTGAGAAAGTGGAGGGACGGGCTGTGTTTCTCATACCTAACCATTGAATCTATGCACAGATATGTATATATTCTACCTTTAATGAAAAATATTAATCCTTTCTTATGTATTTTGTGAAATTATTATGTACAGCTCGAGGCACGAATACAGTAGACTTACTCTTTTGGTTATGGCTTTTTCTCTTGAACTTTTTTCTTATAAACCAAAAATACATAGCACTATTAAATGTTGGCTTTTCAAGAGATCAGAAAGGTTGTTTATAGAGCTGGAATCCTCTTAGAAGAAATTTTCAGCTCTTAGAAAAAAATGATTCCAAAGAACTTTTTTGTCAGAAGAATCTTGAAAAATTGCAGATTTTTTT
>NW_006348379.1:0-504 GCF_000327345.1 Myotis davidii
GTGTTCATTTCACAATGTACAGGAAGATTGAATCATTATGCTGTACACCTGAAACCAATATTCATATGTCAATTATAATTTTAAATAAATGGAAATGTGAAAATATTATATATGTTGCTTTATATTTACTTGGTCCTACATACAGAGAAGTTCGTCGAAAGGGGAGATGTGGCCTCTCAAGCATCCTGTGCCTACACACCACTTTGTAGCAGCACCCCGATTAATTGCTCACTAGCCGGGCTAGGAAGAATGTAGGACAAAGCTGATCTGTGTGGCAGGATCTCCAATGCAATATGTAATCTTTCTCTGTCCTTTGAATTCCCAAAGGAGGTTTTGAGAAAGAAAGAAACGGGAGAATCCTTTAACTATTTTCTTTAATGTGGCCATGATTTCAGATTACTAACTATGTGTAGCTGCCTTTATTTCTGATCTTTGCAATAGGGAAAACAGCTATTCTGTGGTTGGGGGACAGGTAGAAAGGGGAAAATTTTAATAGAGAAAGGA
>NW_006348380.1:0-504 GCF_000327345.1 Myotis davidii
GTGCACTGGGCCTCTAGTGTGATAATAAAAGTTAGAACAAGTCCTTAATATGATCATGTGTTAAAAATTTTTTGTAAGTACATAGTGATATTTTTAGATGATAGAAAGAACATATTGGAAGCTACAAAACACTCAAGTAATTTTGCTCACCAGGTTAATTAATCAACATATTACTATGCAATGGAAACACAGACTTCCAAGATCTCTAAGACTGGAAAGAAACCCCAAGATCAACCACTGTATTGGCTCATGCAGGGCTAAAGACATGGCCATCTATGCTTTGCTTGAACTCTTTCAGTGAAAAGATTGGACATTTCCTTACCAATAGTTCTTTCATCTTGAACAACATGATGGAAAGAAATTCAATATATTACATCAAAATCTGTCTTCTTGCAATTTCCATTCGTTTTTCCTGGCTCTGCCTCAAATGGCTAAGCCCCACAGCCACAACACAGTGAGGATCAATCATATGGACTAATGTGTAAATTTCTGGGTATTTTTTTT
>NW_006348381.1:0-504 GCF_000327345.1 Myotis davidii
GGGAGATCCACCGAGCCCCAGCTGTATTCTCTTCAATCCTTCACCACCCCTCCTCAGGTCCACCCCTGGCTGTGTTGGAGCGGCACACTTCATAACTTCAGTAATACATTCATTCTTACTGTAGATCTTAGTTACCTCAGCATACAGTTTTCTTCTTCCTTTATTAAGTTTAAAGTTTCACCTTTTTACTTTAAAAAAGCACTTTACAGCTTCTCTTTGGCAAATCTCAATTGCCAGCATCATTACTCTTGCACTTGGGGGCCATTATTAAGTAAAAGAAGGGTTACTGAACACAAACACTGTGATACCAAGAGTCAATCTGATAACCAAGATGGCTACTAAGTAACTAATGGGAGGAGGGTATACAGCGTGAATACGCTGGACAAAGGGATGAGTCACATCCACGTGGGATGAAATGGGATGGTGTGATTTCATGACAATATCAGAATGGTACACAATTTTAAAACTTAGGAATTGCTTATTTCTGAAACTTTCCATTTAATA
>NW_006348382.1:0-504 GCF_000327345.1 Myotis davidii
CCACAGGTTGAGAACTGCTGCTCTAGAGCCTCCAGAAAGAGACTAGACTTGTTTGCAGACATTTTGATTTCATACTTCTAGTCTCCAGAATGGTGAAAGAATAAATTCTGTTGTTTTAATCTACCAAGTTTGTGATGATTTCTTGTGGTAGCCATGGAAAACTAATACAGAGGGATTTAGGCAGGGGATATATGCCCCGCTGGTAAAGATGTCTCCAAAGAAATCTCAGGATCAGAAAAGTAAGTTATTTGACCAGGTAACTTTTAAGGGTCTTTCTAATCCCCAAATTTTATAGCTGAGAGCATTTTTACTCAACTGCATTCTGTATTTATCTAATATTCCACTTATATATTTAATAGAATTGTGTGAAAAATTGTAATATATTACTTCATATATTATCTGTAATGACTACATAATATTCCATAAAATGAATATATCAATTCCCTAACCCCTCTCTTACCACTGATGCAAATGGTTTTCATATGTTTTACTATGATATATATA
>NW_006348383.1:0-504 GCF_000327345.1 Myotis davidii
TTTAAGGAGAGGGTAGAGGCTGGAGTGATATTTAGGAAGGAGAATCAGCAGAGCTCTGTGGAGTGGATGTGGAGTGTGTGAGAGAGGGTAGGGATAAACTCCACGTTTTGCCTTAGGCGATTGAGTGCATACTGGTGGTAGTTAAGTCTCCTTGGACAGCCTCTTTGGCACGAGTGCCAACTCCATCAAAATGAAAGTGCCCGTGGACACTTTTCATTCAAAATGCAATAAGCGGTTGTAAATGTTAAAACACACATTCCTTACAACTTAGACTACGCGGCAGACTGGAGCGAGGAATGTTGAGAAAACCAACCCTGCGTGTGACTCGCAGAAGGTGTGTCTGTGCAGAACTCTGAGGCAGCGTCCTGATCTTTTTTCTTGCAATGACAGCATGGGCTGCATTGAGCGGCTAGGTGTACCACGTGCACTCTGGGCACTGGGGGTTATCATTTCTGATGAATAAAATTTTCAAAAGATCTGGATTTTGGGGGATTATAATTCTTA
>NW_006348384.1:0-505 GCF_000327345.1 Myotis davidii
AAAAAAATACATTTTTGGCAATTGAACTGCATGTATCAATTTAGACTTCTTTAAGAAATTCTATTGTCTTATCACTGATATTAACATCATGGTGTCACTAAAGTAATATATTCAGACTTTTCAAATTACTAAGTGTATCTTTTAGTTATGTCACAAAGCAAAAGTATCTGAAATCAGAGAAATAGACCTTAATCTTTTATTGGTGCTGTGCCTTTTTAAGAAATCTTATTCCTCATTTGGAAAGCTCCCTGGAGCAATTTTCCTCTTGACAACTAGTATACATTAAAGGGAAAAATTATTTTCACTGCTAGCCTGGGTGTTTGAAGAGTAACCTGAAAAAGTGAGACAGCCAATGACCATGATTACTCACATTCACCATGTTTTCTATTTACTTGAACATTAAATCCAATCGGGCACGTGGCCAATTACTGGCTGAATAAAAACAGTATTTGACATTTTAATGCATACTTTTAAAATATGTTCTTATTGATTTTAGAGAGGAAGG
>NW_006348385.1:0-505 GCF_000327345.1 Myotis davidii
AGATGGCAGAGCCTCTGGCAGCTGGGTCCCTGAGTGAGTGTGTGCAGGAAGGTCACCTAGCAACCAGGAGGGTCGCTGTCAAACAGTTACACATGTGAGAAGTAAGCATCTATTGTGGTTGGCCTTTGAAATTTAGGGTTTGTTTATTATAGCAGCTAGCGTCATAGGCAGTTTGCATCATTGTAATCAACACGCTCAGTTAATATGAAGAAGTGGGAAAAAGCTATCACTACTAGCATCAAAATAGAGGTTACCAGCTGCACTGGTACAGGCTAACAGGCCAGTTTCCATCAAGAATATGGATTCTGGCAACAGACTGCAGGATTGAAAGCCAGTTCTACTATTTTCTGGGTTATATGCCTTAGGCAAGTATATTAGGTTGTGTTCTCCAGTGAAGCAGAACCAATAGGATGTGATAGCTACGTCTACGTCTATGTCTATGTCTACGTCTATGTCTATGTCTATGTCGATGTCTATCTATATCTATATCTATATCTATCTATAT
>NW_006348386.1:0-504 GCF_000327345.1 Myotis davidii
GGGTGGTAGGGCAGTGAGCATTGGAATTGGTACTGGAGAGTGTTTTTTCACTAATTATCCTTACGTGTTCACACCTTGCTTTCTTTTAGCTCAGATTCCTCCTAATTCATTCTTTAGTCCTAAATAATAAAGTAGAAATACAGTGATAATAAAGTAGAAAGCAAAAATAGCATGTTTTATTTGTGGTCTTGTTCACAGAAATAAGGTTCAAGAGATATATGGGAGTCCATGGGGTAGCAGGGGACAGAAGAGAAATGAACAGCTACATGTGTTCAGCACTGGACTGAAACAAAGACGCAAGGTGGTAGTTAGCCCGAGATGAGTGAGCCCAAGAGCAGGATGGGCGTTCCCTCCTGGGGTTCGGTCCTCCACCTTCCTTTGCCCTCTGAGCTCGCTAGGCTGCGGAGGAGACGAGGGAGGCCCAGATCAGGCTCTAGCAGGTGTGAACGTTGTAAGGGACGTTTGCTGAGTGCCTTCTGAGGGCCGGGCTATTCTAAGCACTTT
>NW_006348387.1:0-505 GCF_000327345.1 Myotis davidii
CCCACAGGTTGAGAACCGCTGCCTTAGACTCTACAGTATACTTTGTATCATTCCATTAAGTTCTAATTTTTCCATTAGTTAATTGCAGCAGTGAATGCCAACATTCATTCTTTCAATTATTTGTCCCACAAACATTAACGGAGCTCTTATGTGTGTAAGCATTTTGCTTACACTGGGGGCAGAGGTACTTGCCTACAGAACTACTGGCACTATAAAAAGGAAAATAAAGGCCTCTTTTGGAATGATATGTGGGAGATATTAATTCATAGACTTCAGAGAGCATGGGCTGTGTTTATGGCTAATGAGAAATTGAAGAAGAAGCAATACTGCTGTTTTCTTATGTATTATCCAATTAGTGAATGATTAGTCTGAAGCATGGTTTATCATCTGGAAGAGAGCATATCTAATTTGTTTCCAGAGGCAACAATAGAAAGGATGAAAATAAATCATTAACAACACGTTTTACTTTTCAAGAGATATTGAACATCTTTGAACAGCAAGTGTC
>NW_006348388.1:0-505 GCF_000327345.1 Myotis davidii
TTCATCAGGCTTTCTTTTACATTGCTGGATCTTGGTTCAGTCCATTCTCAGAGGAAAAATCTTTAATTCCCTTCATCCCCTTCCTCCCCAGCCCCCCTGTTTTAAAACATCATGTACGGGAGTATGCCAGCGAATCTTATTTGCCATTCTGTTGCCTTGCTCTCAGAAATCACGAGGTGTATTAATTGGAATAGGTCAGGATAGCCAGTATCGTATGTCCTAACAGTTAAATCAAACTCCTTTGCAAAGCCATAGGGTCCTGAGAGGGTCAGAGAAATCTTTAGTTAGGTTGCTTTATTCTGTTCTCATCCAAGGAACATATACAATTGCTATTTCCCCTCTACCTGAGATGGGCTTTTTCTGGAAAGGAGCTGCTAGAATTCTTGAATTATCTGTCTCTGAGTTTGTATTCTCATTTCCCCCCGGGTCAGCAGGGAATGGTAGTAGAGGGGATACAGGAGAAGGAAGAAGAGAGGTGGGGGCAAGTCTGCACAAGGAAGCTCAG
>NW_006348389.1:0-505 GCF_000327345.1 Myotis davidii
CTGGGTGTGTTGGTTCTGGGGCCTCTTGGGAGGAGCTTTGGTATAGGCCCAGTTCAGTTGCTGCTTTGCTTGGCCTTGGGCAACCTGGAAGGAGTTAAAAGTTGGGCTAAGAGGCATGTGGGAGAGGCTATGCTGTGAACCAAGTTTGGGTGCCACTAGTGTTGGGCTTGGGGCCACCTAGCAAGAGGTACAGGGCATGCCAAGGCCAGCCACTGCTTGTTTGGGGTTTGTCAACCGTTCACAGATTTCAGGGAAGTCTACAGGCCAAGGCCAACCTTAAGTGATAGATACTGAGAGAGGTTCCAGTTTGTGTGCTAGTTGGCTGGGATGAGTACTCAGGGAATCACCAGGATGGGATGTGTTTGATGGAGACTCAGATTTTACACCCACAAATGTGAACAACAAAAGGAAATACACTGGCTCAGTGGTTTTGTGTTGACCTATGAACTCGGAGGTCATGGTTCAATTCCCATCGGACACATGCCCAGATTGTGGGCTAGATTCC
>NW_006348390.1:0-505 GCF_000327345.1 Myotis davidii
TCTTTTTTCATTTATGATACTGGGCACTTGGTCAGCTCCTTCAGTCTGCAAACCCTCATCCTATAGTTCTGGAAATTTCCTTGAATATATATCCAACCTATGTATCGTGACTCCTTTTGGATATCTCCCATGCACATGACACTCAATATGCCCACGATTGAACTGCTTGTTGCCTAGCAAAACTTCTCAGTTCTAGCTTCCCTGACGCAGTAAAGTGTGTCTTTTGCTCAAGCCAGAAATTTTGACTTCAGCCTCATCTCATCCCTCTTTCTTGCTTCTCTACATGCAACAAAATGCTAAGTGTTGTGAAATATGCACCTTGCATTTCTCTTAAATTTAGCCTACTTCTTTTTTGATAGTCATTGCCGCTTGTTCATGCAGACCAGTGCCACTACTCCTGTGGAACTTTGCTGCAGCCTCCTGCTTCTTCTTTTCTCCAGTCAGCTCTTCCCTATCTCATCCTTCAGAACTCAACCTAGAGGTCTCTGGATGCTGCTATTAGGCT
>NW_006348391.1:0-505 GCF_000327345.1 Myotis davidii
ACCCTTCAGTCAGTGGGCCGACGCTCTATTCACCTAGCCAAACTGGCTAGGGCTCATCACTTCTTTCTAGACTGTGAATAACCCCAAAGACATTTGAAAATTATCTATATTTCCATGGATGCCTTTTCCAAATCTGGCAATTGCAGGACAACACCATTCAGTGACGCGTCCTCTGATGAAGGAAGTCTGCATCTGTGCTGCCCAGTGCGGCCACCACCAGCCACGCTCAGCTGGAGCACAGAAAACATGGCTAGTGGGACTGATACACTGAATATCTAATTTACTTTAATCTTAGTTAATATAAATGTAATTTTAAATACCAATGTATCTACTATATGGGACAGTGTGGCTATGCAAGATTCATTTTCCAGCAATTGTTTTCTACTGCCCATCTTCACATCATCACTTGCCCACTTTCACGCTTTCTGTTCTATTTGGCTACTTTAAAATCACTGTGAGGTCCCTCCATGCTGTCTCAAAAGGTTAGAGAGCCTTCTTTTTCCTG
>NW_006348392.1:0-505 GCF_000327345.1 Myotis davidii
GGGATCTCGACCCACAGGTTGAGAACCGCTACTTAAACCCACTGACAACACTTAGATAACGCAGTCAGTGGTTTTTCTGCTTGGTTTTGAATCTAACATTAACCGTTTGAACTCACACAGGAAATTTTCATCTTCCCGTGACTATGTAGTGTTTCACGAACCTTGACATTGTTTTATGGTTTAAAATTGGACCAATGTTAAAACTCTGTAAAAAAGGATTAGCAATGGTGCTGTCTTCTCTCTCGATGCCCCCAGACAATCAGCGATTGAAATATAATTAGTGAACAGTTGGTTTGTAGCCCAATAATTTAGTCATCTCTGTTTGCTAAGAGAGAACTTTGAGTAGGTCGATCAGAAAACTGACCAAACCGCATTGCACATCTTCTGTTGTGAAATGGTTTGAAATAATTGCATCTCAGACATACAGCAAATAATATGTCTGAAAAGTGGGGGGATAAGAGAAAATAATTTCAAGAAACACAAGAGATATGTGCTCGTGCAAAGC
>NW_006348393.1:0-505 GCF_000327345.1 Myotis davidii
AAAAACAGGCCTTACTAAATAATTCTATTTCGAAACTAGACAGTCCTGGGTGCAGGACTACTCTTTGGGGTAGGGGTGAGAACAATAGGCAGAAGAGCAATGCCTTACAAGGCAGGTTTGGACAGTTGCTCATTCAGTGAGGGCATTCACCAGGAGTCAGGGTGAGAACCAGGAGCCTGAGCAGTTTGACTGACATAAGCCCATTAAACATCCCTGTTCATATTAACCAGTCAGCTTCCCTGCTTCAAGCTGAGACATCCCTTTTTAGGGTATCTTAGTCACACTGAATGAGTAGGTGGCTGACTCTGACATGTAACTAAATGATCAAACTTTTAAAAAGAAAAATCTGGCCTGGTGCCTTACATTGGTACAAAGAGTTCAGGGCTGCAGAAGCCAGTATAACACGGATTAGAAATGGCCGACAGTGGAAATGTTGAACAACACTGAAAGTGGAGTTGGGGGAGCTCCCTTATTTTATATATACTAGAGGCCTGGTGCATGAAAT
>NW_006348394.1:0-505 GCF_000327345.1 Myotis davidii
AATGGTGTCTTCAGGAGGAAAACCACATTACTGTATCATGTCCTGTTTTCCGAAGTTCAAAGTAATACAGGGAGATTTACAGCTCTGTTGGTGAGCTTGGGAAGTATTGAATCCAAGACCCACATAAAAAGGAAGCGCAGTTATAGAAAACTACTTGGCTTAGCAGTAAGCAGTACCTAATCAAAACAATGTATACCCTGATATTTGACTTACCCAATAATTGTCATTTAACTAAACTGGGAGGAGGGAGAGTAGAAAGGGGGGCAGCAGCCTAGCCAGTGTTGTTGAGTGGTTGAGGATCATCCCATCAACCTAGAGGTTGCTGGTTCAATTTAGAGTCAGGGCGTATGCCGGGATGCGGGCTTGATCCCTGGTGGGGAAGCGCAGGATGCAGCCGATCGAAGTTTCCCCTCTCATCAATGTTTCTGTCTCTCCCTCTCCTCCTCCCTTCCTCTCTCCGTAAAAATCAATAAGAAATCTTTAAAAAAGAAAAAAGAAGGGGGGG
>NW_006348395.1:0-505 GCF_000327345.1 Myotis davidii
TGCTATGACTTCCTTGATTCACCTCAACTCCTGTGCGGTATGGTTTGGCATTCTTGATTGGTTTTGGGCACCAGCATCTGCCACCTTATATTGGGCCCAAGTTATAGACCCACCTTTATTTAGACCCCTTACGTGGGGGGACTTCCCTTTTCCTGTGTCTAACAACCTAACATCCCTCTTAGGGGGAGTAGACTTGCCACCAATAGGTAGTCTTAAACATGGGACACCTTGGACACCTGTCCCTCAAAATACCTCTTTTCATTCGAATTTACTACCCTTATGTGTTACCTCCTCCAATTCCTCTCTGTCCTGTATGAGGGCTCATAATCAGATTTGGTTACATGTCACTCCTAAACCTGATCAGATTAAAGCCCAGCTAACCTTTCTCTTAGCAAGCAGTCTGGCCTGCGGTAATCTGACTGTTACTGTGCCTCCCAACCCTCAGTGAAAGCAAAATAAACGGTGGAACCCCTCTGCTGAGGCATTCCATTGGGAAGTTTGTCAA
>NW_006348396.1:0-505 GCF_000327345.1 Myotis davidii
GTCCAGCCTGGTCAGTTCTGCTGCGGAGGCCAGGAAGCAGCCACAGACAGTATGTAGCTGTTACTTGGTCACCTTCTTTACCAAAACAGAGGGTGAGCCAGATTTTCCCACCAACCCCTGAAATAGAGGATACCATTCTAACTTTATATTTAGAATAGTTTATGTAACAGAGTAACACAAGAAACTGTTAAAACTTACTTTATTAATATTGGGTGTTTTCTTTCAGGTAACTTATGATATAGTCCATGCTTGTTAAAAATGTTCTCATTGCAAATACCTAAAAAGAACAGTCACTTTGAAGTTATATAACTGGAAGTTACAAAATTTAAAATATCTCGAATGGGTCTCTGTATAATAAGGAAAGACTATACATGATATTCAAAGCAATTATAATTTACTAAGTTAGAATGTAGTTTTCAAATGTAGTAGTTGCAAATTCTTACAGATGTTTTTCAATGAAGTCCAATTTTAATACTTTATCTTGATTTATTTGTTGCTGTTTTTT
>NW_006348397.1:0-505 GCF_000327345.1 Myotis davidii
TGAGTCCCTACTCTGCTATTTCAAAATGGTATGCTAGCTAGCAAACTGGTAGTCTCATGTTCCTCACTTGTAAAATTATAATAACCAGAATGTTTAACATATTGGATCACTGTCAGACAGTGGGATGTACTATTATCTATAGGTCCCATACTTTGGGTTCTTTGTGAAAGGAGAAGTATTTTTCTACAAACAGTGTAAAATGTAAAGAAAAGGAAAACCTGGGAGCTAGGATTTAGCTTCACCAGAATATCTTAGTTCATTAATCAGTCTCTGTTGAATTATCAAGGAGACAAGATTCCAGAAATAGAGATCTTTATAAACTACACCTTGAGTCCAGACTCCTACAATTAAAATTCAAGAATAATAAATGAAACACCAGGAGTGAAGAAAATTACTATTAAAAACAACAAAAGGAGTTGGAAAATTCTAGTATAATTGGCATCCAAGTTGAAATTGCTACAATAATGCTTATTGCAATTATAAATTATAAAAAAGTGGTCCATTA
>NW_006348398.1:0-505 GCF_000327345.1 Myotis davidii
AAAGAGACTGGCCTTCTAACTTCTCTGAGCCTGTGTCTCTCTTCCACCGACACATGGCTTGTAGCCAACTCTGCATTTGACCTCATTGTTGCTCAGGATGCCATTGGCTACTCGTGCCCCGTATTTCTTGGGACATTATGCGTTGTGATTGCTCCTCGATCACTCAGCCTGAGGACAGCTGTCCCTCAGGCTCTCCCGCAGCGCCCTGCTCCTCTCCTCATTGACCACGGTGTGCCCTTGGAGCTTAATTTGATTTGTCTGCTATTTGCGCCTTTTTCTGCCTCCACCACTAGCCTGGAGGTCCCGCTGGGGTGGACACCGTGTCTGTTACTCCTCCGTGAGTTCTGGGCATGTAGCACCGTGCCTGGTACGTCGGTGGTTGTGCAACAGAGAAAAAGTTGCTCAAGTGGCTGTAATTTTTCCAAATGGAAGGCCCTTTGATTCTTGGTGAGCCACGGCTTCTCTTTCAGAAAAGATATTGAGGAAGGACTGGGGGCCGGCACAT
>NW_006348399.1:0-505 GCF_000327345.1 Myotis davidii
TTTTGTGCACTGGGCCTCTAGTATACTTAATAAGAATAGCTGACACTTATGTGTGCCAGGCATGGTTTCAATTCTTTATGTGTACTGAGTCTAAATCTCTTTAATAACTGCATGAAATAGGCATCATTGTCTCTATTTCATAAGTAGGGAAACTGAGTAACTTGCCCAGGTTAACAGAACTAACACGTGGCAGAGGCAGGCTTCAAAGCCCAATGACCTACTAGTCTCAAGTCCATGATCCTAAACCCGTAGCGTGAGTGTCCTCTAAAAATATAGTTAAGCAAACAAGCCACTTAATTCCTCTTTTATGTATGGAAGCTTTGTGGCACAAGCTTTTAATATTCATGCATTATCAAAGTGAACAGTCGAAAGTAAGAGAAATTCAGTAGTAGCCCATCACTGAGCATACAGAACGGAAGACTCCACAGGACTATTGATTGATGTTTAATTACAGCTGATATCAAATCCACATGGCCCCACAAATCAATAGACTAGAAAAATCAAA
>NW_006348400.1:0-505 GCF_000327345.1 Myotis davidii
ATGAGCCACCCTGCCAGGGCGTCCAGATGTAATATTTTAAGACCTTGTATTTTTTATGGTGTTCTGACGTCTTGAATTCTGCTCTTTCTTAGCACGCCCCATTATACCACAGGTTTCAGTCTCTCTGTTTGGTCATGTGCTTTGTCTCCTGATGAAACCACAGCCTTCCTGAGAGAGTGGACCTGTCTTACCTATAGGTGTGTCACCCGGAGTCCACCACAGCGCCCAGTACTTGTATATTTAGTGAACAATACGACCTCCCTTTTTTCCTGCACTTGGTTATCTGTTGATTGATTGTAAATGTGCAGGGAAGTTCCCCAGAAGACAGGTAATTTGTCTAAATTCATAAGCCAGTCATGCATAAGTTCTCAGAATCGGATCACTTCTCCGTGCCATCTCTAACACCTCTTAGGTATATAAAACTTCTTTGAGCCCTGGCCAGTTTGGTCAGTGGTTAGAGTCGGCCTGTGGCCCAAAGGGTCACGGGTTCCATTCCTGGTCAAGG
>NW_006348401.1:0-505 GCF_000327345.1 Myotis davidii
TCAGTGGATGAACAGATAAACTGTGGTGTATCCAGACAATGGAAGGTTATCCAGCACTAAGGAGAAGTGAGCCATCAAGCCATGCAAGCACATGAAGGAGCCTTAAATTCATATCATTAAGTGAAAGAAGCCAATCTGAAATGGGTCCATACTGTATGATTCCAACCATATGACATTCTAAAAGGCAAAACTGTGGAGACACTGGAAAGATCAGTGGTTGCCAGGGGCTGGGAGAGAGGGAGGCATGAATAGGTAGAGCACAGAAAGGTTTTTGGGCAGAGAAACTATTATGTATGAAACCACAATGGTGAAAATAGGTGGTCTTAGGGTAGATAATGGTGGTACATTGGTCTTAACTCATAGAATGTTGGCTTTGGAAAATGGATGATAATAATGTGTTCATGTCGGTTCACTGTAGCCAATGTATCCCTCTGGTAAGGAAGGGTATTCAAGTGCGGGGGCAGGCTCTATAATGGGAAGTCTCTGTATCTTCCTCTCAATTTTG
>NW_006348402.1:0-505 GCF_000327345.1 Myotis davidii
TCGCACTGATCAGCCAATGGCGATGGTAGCGAACGTATGGTTAATTACCGTGTTTATCTATTACTAGATAGGATTATTATTAAAGATTGAACCTTACATGCATAGATCAATAAAGATACAGATGTAGATGTTATACTCAAAGATTCAGACTACAACCATGTTCCTTGCTTATTCTTGTAATAAAAATTCAATATGTTGAACATAAATGAAATACTAATTTAAGGATGAGAATAAGATCAGGTAGGTCAAAGTATTCATGTGGGATAAGACAATTGACTTAAATAAAAACCTATCTGCCTGAGTCCAAATATTATGAAAGAATGCAAAATAAATGTAGAGGACATTTATAATCTCTTACTTCCTCTCTTCCTATCCATCTTTCAAAGAGTAGGAATATATTTAAGATATTTCCACATATCTCTGAAGGTAGGAATATATTATCTTTTCTTTAATGCAGAACTATTTTACTTAAACATGGGGAAAGTTTATGTGCATAATGAAAAAA
>NW_006348403.1:0-505 GCF_000327345.1 Myotis davidii
TTAATAAATTGGTATCTAGTTTATCATATTTTCATGAGTGTGATTCACGTGAATCAGCCTTCAGGATCCACGCAAACTTGGGCATACTCATAAAATTAAGTTCTTGAACTTGCAAAGCAGAGACATTTCTAGACCCAAGACAACCTCATCATATTTCAGAATCCCATGTAGCTGGAACTCAGCATTCTCCTGGATCTGCTCCCTACCCACCTCAAGGTAATGTAACACACCAGGAGCGCTGGTGGGGCAGCACCCACAGAAACAGCTGACTCACTGTGACAGCAGCGTTCCCATTGCACCCGGAGACGCTTTCAAGGCTCAGGAAGGTGGAAGAAACGGCTGGGAAGTTAGTGTTGTGGCTCTTATACAGTGAAGTTTGTTTCTCATCTTCCCCTCTTTCACTTTCCTCACCTGTCCTTGCAAACATGCCTACGTTTCAAGGTTAACGTTCCATGATTGTTTTAGAAGACAGACCCAAGAACTCTGCACTTTACCTGCTGAGATA
>NW_006348404.1:0-505 GCF_000327345.1 Myotis davidii
ATAGTAGTAATAATATTAATAAATATTTTAACTATATTTTATTTAATGTTTTACAGGGTAAATATTAATTAGTATGATTCATATGGACAGAAAATATATTTTGTTATTTTTTTGAGGTATAATTGACATGAAACATTGTTTTAGTGTTAGCTTTAAAACGTAATCATTTTATGTATGTATTATTTAGAAACATTGCCACAATTAGTTAACATCCAGAACTACACAGTTACAAATTTATTTTATTTTGATGATAACTTTTAAGATTTATTCTCTTTAAAACTTTCAAATATATAACACAGTACTGTTGACTATAGTCACCATGCTGTGAATTACATCCCCAGGATCTATCCATCTTATAACTAGAAGTGTGTGCCTTTTATCCATCTTTACCTATTTCATCTCCTCTTCTCCCTCACCCCCACCTCTGCCAACCACCAATCTTGAACAGAAACTCCTTTGGAGTATTCAGTAATTTTAAAAATATACTTTTATTGATTACAGAGAG
>NW_006348405.1:0-505 GCF_000327345.1 Myotis davidii
AAGGTCATCTGGAAGGATGTCCGGAAGGAAGTCCAGTCTACTTAGCATATTGCGCTTTTATTATTACAGATATCATTGGCCATCTTTAAGGTGGATTCCAAGGTCTGTTGGTGAGGGCACTTGATTATCCTTTTTCTCCACCAATAAACAGTGAAGTTTTACCAATGTGGACCTTGAGATTGCTTGCATACAGAAGAACGCAATATTTGACCACTGAACGACACAGGGTTTAATTGTGCAGGCACACTCATAAGTGGACGTACTCAAATATATTTATCCCTTTTTATCTTCAGGTTTTGAATCCATGGATTCAACCAACTGCAGATAAAAAAACAAGCTATTTTTTGCATTCCCTGCCACAGATTCCCAATTGTAGATCAAAATTACTGCTTTTGAGAGGAGAATGGTTGAATCTGTGAGTGTGAAGGACAAACTGTATTTAAGTTTTGGGGAGTCAAGTATTTATTACATGTGGATTTTTGACTTGGTTAGGGAGCATGTTGCC
>NW_006348406.1:0-505 GCF_000327345.1 Myotis davidii
CATATACGGGTATGTCCTAGGGCAGATGCCTTCTGAGCTTCACAAGTAAATTATGAAGAGAGAAATAAAAAAGGAAATATGTTTTATTTTGGTTATCCCTATTATAAGTCTTGGAGACCTGAGGGTGATAAAACAGAGCTTGGAAGCACCTACCAGAAATAATCTGCCTCTATTAAGAAGGCTGAGAGGAGAGAATTCTGTTAGAAAAGGGAAAACATTATAGAATGAGGGGTGGGGGAAACAACCTCAATGTTAACCTTTTCTTTAAATATTTCTCTTTGTCCAGTGGCTTCTTTTTTGTTATTATTACTTTTTTCCTTGTATGCTTTCCATAAACATGGCTTACAGTCTTTCATAACTTTGCAGAATGACTTGGCTTGCTGGTTGCATTTCCTTAAGTAAGAATGGTAATCCTTTTAGAAGCAGAAGTGCCAGCTTCTTGTTATTTATTGGTTTTTCCACGTTACCTATCTATATAGATACAGATATAGATTATAGATATAGA
>NW_006348407.1:0-505 GCF_000327345.1 Myotis davidii
CCCATTCCCCTAGTTTCTTGTTGTCGTCAACCTATTTGGGGGGAATTTTAAGTATCACAGTATTAGTGGGCATTAATGCTGCTGTACCCACAATAAATCAAACCCAAAAGGTACTGCAGTCAGATAGGGTGACAGGCGGTTTCCTCACACCAATTCAGTAGAGGGAGCCAGTTGTCATCATGTACAGCACCAACATCACTACAGGCGTTGCTTTGTTCCATACCAACACCAAAATTAGCATTTAGTACTGCAGGAATAATAGCTGTTTCTATAACCACCTTTGACATAGCCAACATCAAGTGTATGGGATGATTTTCCTATCTGCAGGAAGCATTAAGCTGGACACCACAAAATTTGCTGTGGTGTGACAAAATCCACTACAGATAGCATTATTCCTAACATGTTGGTCCAGCTTTCTTTGAGCAAAAGTATCTCTTAACAGTTGAGGTAAATCAAATTAGATGGGTAATGTACCTTAATTAGGTTGATTTGGTGTTCAGCACAA
>NW_006348408.1:0-505 GCF_000327345.1 Myotis davidii
TCTGAGCCTTAGTTTCTTCATCTGTAAAATGGGCTTTTTCCAAGGCTACTCCACCCCTGTGTCTTTCCCACCACCCTCCATTTGCCTCCACAGCCCCACTTCCACCACCCCTATCTGAGCTCCCCTCCCCAATTCACCCTCCACACTCCACCCAACAGCATTCCCCAGTGCTGGGGGAGGGGGGAGATACAGCAGGGCACAAGTTCCTATGGGGCTCACATTTTACTGGGAAAATGGGGCAAACGACTGCCTTCACAATTAGCCATCTCATGGCAGTGTGTGAGAGCCGTGCTGCTGGATGGAGCGCTTTAGCAGAGTGGGCCTCCTGAGGCCCCATTTTAATTAAATACTGACCCCCAGCACCTTCAGTGGTCACCCCCCGCCCAACCAAGCCTGGATCTATATGTCTAATCCAGGGCACTGTGATCTCTCACAACCTCAACTCCCATCACAGGTGCCACAGTTTGCTAGACATTCCCACCTCTGCGCACTCACACCCACAGTT
>NW_006348409.1:0-505 GCF_000327345.1 Myotis davidii
AAAAAAATATGATTTCCTGAGCTATTTGGATTTGTTTTTTGTAAATGATTCCTCATCGAATCACTCCAAATCCTTTTGTGGCTATTTAGCACTTTTGAAGTTTCCTATGGAGTGTTTAAGGTACATACTAGAGCCACATGAGCATGGCAAGAAAAATTACTCTACACCTGAGAGGTGATGTAATATGATGTACTGCTTAACTTGTGGTCTGAGTTCTGAGCGTCTGCACTGTTTATGTGCCATGGACTCCTTTGTTATTTTGGTGAAAGAAATGGACTCCTTTTCTGAATAGAGTTCTAAAATGCATAGAATACATATATGGGATTATAACAAAAGCACTAATATATTTATTAAAAATTAAAATCATAATGTGTTTTGTTAGCAACAGATTAAATAAAGTGTTATCTAGGATTGGGTGTAACAACTATCTGGGTCACAAAACAATGATGAGCATAACTCTTTATGAGTGCAACTACTATAATACAATATGATGTAACTAGAGGCC
>NW_006348410.1:0-505 GCF_000327345.1 Myotis davidii
CTGTAAGCCTACTTTTGCCCCACCCTATATGCATTTTACTTGTCTATTAGGTTTGATTAAAAGAGCAAAAGAGAAATATACAGGAAAGGGGAGCCAGAAAGGAGGAGATAGCAGACACAGAAGGAGGCAAAAGGAGCTGAAGAGATGCAGAGTCTTCTGTTTCCTTGTGCTCTGAAAATCCGTGTTTCATCATGTATTCAATCCTTTCAGCACCAGTGAGCATCCAACAACATGGAACCTCACCATCACGAGAGAGGTGCACAGTGCTACTGCAGGGAAAGGAATGGGACTCACGTTGCCTTCTGAATTCACATTTAAAATAGTCCACAAGCTTTTGAAATCTCTTTTTATCTGTAACTCGACATGCTTTGATTGGGAGTACCTTTAGCTAAGGTGGACTTTTGTTACCAAGCCCAGGCCTGCATTCTCCATCTAGAATATCAACACCCCCGTTATATTAAGGATTCCAATTCACAGAGGACAGTAAGCTTGTCCTGAAAATCAC
>NW_006348411.1:0-505 GCF_000327345.1 Myotis davidii
CCTCCTGGTGGTGAGAAATAAAATATATGTCATTGGTGTCCAGAAATAGCTAAATAAGGAGTCTTCAGAGTGGGGAAATTCCCCCACTGTACTGAGAAACAAATGCATGCTATGAGGACCACCTGGGATCCAATTAGTGGACAGAGGTTCCTTTGTCTCCAAGGCAGCACAGAAATCAAAGCTGTTAAGGACATGGTGAGAGGAGCAAAGAAAGAGCATGATATTCTAACTCTCTTTTAGAGCAGAAGAAAGCTGACTTCTCATTTCTTCTGTAAGACACTTTCTCCCCTAGACAAGGAGTAGCCCCTACATGTTCACATACCGTTTGCCACTTGGCCTTTGACCTTTCTGCTTCGAATTTGGCAACCTCTTTGCGATCATGAAATGACACAAGCAGCTTCCAAATGCACAGTAGGACGACCCCAATGAGAAGAATAGCCAGTGAAACCCCCAACATGATCATGGGAATGTTTGGTGGTTTTGCACAGTCTGTGGGAACAAAGAA
>NW_006348412.1:0-505 GCF_000327345.1 Myotis davidii
ACTCATTTAAAAAATATTTTTTCAGATAAAACTTTCTCAATCATCACCTTTAGTAAATGCTCTTGACATGTTAAGGCTTTGCACTGTTATAATATTTATACGATTTCATTTATTCAAAACAAGAAAATGAATATTAATCACCAGCTGTTTACAGTTTAAAAGGATAAATTGTCTATAAAAATAATTGAAACAACGTAAATTTACCTACAACACAAATATAATTATAATGTTTACTGTATTTGTGCATATCTTAATTTCTATTTTCTGCAAATTAAATAAAAATATAAACTTGAGAACAGTATATGTCTTATTTCTTAGATATCTGATGATCACATGAAAATAATTTTGCTGAGTCCAACCCGCGAGGCTTAGTGATTGAGCATCGACCTGTGAACCTAGAGATCATGGCTCAATACCCATTCAGGGTACATGCCTGTGTAATGGGCTGGATCCCCAGTGGGAGCCATGCAGAAGGCAGTCCATCAATGATTCTCATCATTGATGT
>NW_006348413.1:0-505 GCF_000327345.1 Myotis davidii
AAAAAGTTATATGAAAGTCTCTCTCCTCTCAAAATATGTTAATGAACTATAGTCATCCTTCTTCTTGTGACTATATAAGGCCTCCATGATGAGATGAATTGAAGTGAATGGCATAGGCACCGTGAGGTAGTGTCAGGCTGCTACTGACCTTCTGGTAATAATTCAGAAGGACGATCATAAAGCCATGATGATGTCATGTCTTCCACCCACAAATTAAATGCCTTTTCCATCTTATTTAAGCACTTGTCATGCACTGGGGCTGCCACTCTTGCAGTTTGAGGTGTAACAGCAAAACTAGCCAGAACTCTCCTTCTTCGCAACCTCACAGATAGGAGATTCATTCTTACAGTAGAGTTTAGAAACTTCAGCATATGATTTTTTTTCTTTACTTAAGTGGATAACGTTCACCTTTTTACATAAAGGAGGTACTTCACAGGTCCATATTCTAATTGGCAGCATGACAACTCTAGAACTTTGGGGTCACTATGAAGTAAAAATAGGGGTC
>NW_006348414.1:0-505 GCF_000327345.1 Myotis davidii
GGATTAACAAAAACAAACAAACAAACAAAAAAAGAATTTCAATAGTATAATAGCCCCACTAAGACTTAAATATATATGATAAATTGACATAAATTTTGCAATGCCTAGCAGGCAACCATTTATTTTAAACTGCTGGACTGATGTCATATATATATTTAAAATATCAATTCTTCTGACTAACTACAAAAGTAAATTAAGATAGCTGGCTTTTGTTTTATCAATGTACAACGTTGAGATAATCCTGTACAGCCTCAGATATTAGAACATTAAAATAACATATGCTATTATTACTATTATCCATCAGAGATAGACTTAGTAGAAATAACAGCTGACCATCAATATATGCAGTTTTTTAGTCTTTAGAGCAGTGTTGGTAGAGTTTTATTCTGTATTTTTTTCTGTTTCCTTTCCTTTGTGGAAGAGACATGAAAAGTTTATTCCCATGATTATCTTGAAAACCCTAACACCATGTTACAATGTTCACATATTTCCTCTCCCTTTTTTT
>NW_006348415.1:0-505 GCF_000327345.1 Myotis davidii
TGCCATTCCAGGAAATTGATCACAGAGGTCCAGTTCTGCTTTTGTACAATGGTCTTCAGAGGAGATGTGTAAGGACCCCTATACAAAAGGAAAGCAGGGCTGTGGCCACCTTGCTGACTCCCAAAGACCACGGAGAGCCCAGCACACCAAATGTCTTTTGATCTTAGCTAAATCCCACTCCATTTGCTGCAATTCCATTTACCTGAAAGATGTTATTAGGACAGTCCTTCAAGAGGTACCAGCAAGCAGTGTTGATTGTTCTTCCCCCACAAGATCCTGCATTAGGAAAGCCATGTGCAGGAAGGCACTGTCAGTTAGCATCTCCCTATCAGCAGCTTAAAGGCAGACATTGCAAGAGTACCCTGGGCTGAAGAAATTGCTGATGATGGGCTCATTGTTTTGTACATGGGCCCCTGTTAAAAGAGACATTGACTAATGCTGAGGCCATTGTTTTCGACACTGGTTTTTACCACAGATGCAGAAGTCTTTGCCTGAGACAATACCT
>NW_006348416.1:0-505 GCF_000327345.1 Myotis davidii
GTAATTCTTATTCATTAAAGAGAAAGACAAAGGTCATACAAGATGATCTTGTCTGGTAATTGGACTAAGGTCCAAAGTATGCCCTCAGAATGCAGCCTGCCTACCTTCTGACTCCAATCTCACATGAGGTTTAGTCTCGGGATCCACAGGTGTCAAGTTCCTTGCCTGCAGCTCTGGATCTGTGCCTTCTCAGGTGGAATCTAATGGCATGCTGGAACTTGTTTCCTCCTCATTTAAGATTCTCAAAGGCAAGGACAGTCACTTAGTAGTGTTTGAACACCTTGCAGTCTAGCATAGAATCCAACACTCAGCAAATACTATACTTAGATTTCCCAAACAAATGTATGTTTAAGGATCGTATTATGCCTCAGTAGGGAAAACAAAGTTGAGTCCCAGAGGGAAAGTACATGTATCTAAAATGGTACAGCTGGTTTGTGGCAGAGTGTAAGGAACATTGTTTACCTACAATACAAAGTGGTCCATTCCCACGACCAGTGAATGTGCT
>NW_006348417.1:0-505 GCF_000327345.1 Myotis davidii
TGAACACTGGAGGCCCACAGGAGACATTCCTTTGCTTTGCCAAATTGTGGCAATTAGTAGTTCTGTGGCTGCTTTTCCTTTTCTACCTTTATGGGCAGAACCAGCCTTGTTTATATGTTCTGGATTCTTCATTGTGGAAATCAGGGACCTGTTATTCTGTCTCCTTATTCCAAGGGACACAACCAAGCTCTCCTAAGAACTTCCTTTTCATCTACTACTCACCCCACTGCACTTGGCTGGGCCTGTAGATTCCTTTTGCTCCCCTAGTAATCTAAGAGGGGAAGAGATGGAAAGTGTCCGTTCTTCTAGACATACACATTCTCTAAGAGAAGAGATATTGAGCAATTGTGGAGAGATGAGAGAAAACTCTGGCCGACTTGCAAAATACAGAACTTCCTTTTGAATTTTCAGATTTCTGTTTACATCTGGCTGTGGGGTGATTCTGGTAGTGGGGTGAACGTTAAAGATTTTTATTTGGGTCACTTTATAATCAGCACAGAAGGCA
>NW_006348418.1:0-505 GCF_000327345.1 Myotis davidii
TCAGTAGTTTGTTCCTTTTTATTGCTTATTAGTATATTATTGTATGAATATATCACCGTGTATTTACCCATTCATCAGATGAAGAGCATTTGGGTTGTTTCCAGTCTTTGGAGGTTATACATAAGACATTACAAACATTTACCTATAGATTTTTCCCGTGAATGTAAGTTTTTAGTTCACTTGGTAAATACCTAGAAGAGGGGTTGCTGAATTGTATGGTATATTTATGAGAAACTATTAAAATGTTTTCCAGACAGCAGTGCATGAAATTTCCAGTTGTTCCATATCCTCACCAACACTTGGTATTATGAGTTTTAAAAATTTTAGCCATTCTGATATGTGTGTAGGGTGATTTTAATTTACATTTCCCCAATGACTAATTATGTTGAGCATTTTTTCATGTATTTAATCACTATCCATGTATCTTCTTTCCTGAAGTATATATTCAAATCTTTAGCACATTAAAAAATATATATACTTTTATTGATCAGAGAGGAAGGGAGAG
>NW_006348419.1:0-505 GCF_000327345.1 Myotis davidii
TTCTCAGCCAGAAGTGATCCCCCATCCCCCAGGACATTTGGCAATACCTGGAGACATTTTTGAATACCATGACTGAGGGTAAATACTACTGGTATCTAGTGGGTAAAGGCGAGGAGTACTGATAAACATCTTGCAATGCACTTACAATGTAGGACAGACCTCTATAATAAAGAATTATCCTGTCTAAGTGGTAGTAATACCAAGGTTGAGAAACCCTGTCTTACACAGATTAGTCATTGGATGTGAGCCCACCAAGGAAAAGAGTGATGCAGGCAATGAAGCGCCTCAGCTACGAAGTGCTGACTGCACTTCCGGGAGCTGGGGTGAGGTGTTTATTTCTAAGTAGGAATGAAGCGGAGCGTCAGAGCATCTGCCATGGCCGTGGAAGGGAGATAAGGAAGCCTGCTTTTCACCACCTACTGGGATCAGCAGTATATTAATCATACACTTTTTACTTTCTGTAATTCTAATGATTTAACATCTTAGAGCATTGATTTTCAACCAG
>NW_006348420.1:0-505 GCF_000327345.1 Myotis davidii
GGTTGCACAACAATGTGAATGTACTTAATACCATCGAAATGTACCTGTAAGTGGTTAAAATGGTAAAAATAAAAGTTGAACATAGAGTCCAAACATTTCTGAAACTGTTCTGACAGATATTGTAACATAGAGTTCTACAGTGAGAAAACATGATTTGGCACTGGCAAAGGCGTGGGCAGAATTCAAGGGAACAGAGACAACTAGAACACTAATGAATTTAATGTATGACAAACCTGGCACTTCAAACAGTAGGAGAGCAGACAAAACATGAGAGTGGGTGAAGTGTAAAGGAACCCTATCAGTCCATATACCATAATGAATTTCAGGTGTGCCAACAATTTAATGCAAAGAATGCAATCAGAACACATGGTTGAAGTGTTTGTAATTTGAGCTTGGGGAAGTCCTATAGCTTCTATAAAAAAAAAACCACAACACTCACACCCCTTGGAGGAGAAAAGATCAATAAATCCAAGTTAATGTAAAACTTCTGCACATATAAATGACC
>NW_006348421.1:0-505 GCF_000327345.1 Myotis davidii
CCATGTTTCTCTTTTATTAGATAGGATAACATTATATTTAAAGTATGAAAGTAGCTAAATAATCTATGAAATGATAAAAAATAATTTTAAATTATCTTATATTTAAAATAAGGATAATTGGAAAATATATCAAAGTTAAAAAGCTGCAATGGCTCTTAATTGCTACTAGCATGTATTGATTAATTTATTAGAGGTTTCACACAGATTTTAATGTTCAGGGTTAATGTCTGGAGAGATGTCATTTTGTCTGGCCTATATAGATTTTTTACATTATATTTTTTTATTTGTATTTTGTTTAGCACTTTTGCATCTATGTTCTTGAGATTGGTTCATAATTTTATTTCTTGTAATTTTTTGAATTTTAGGCTATATTGGTCTCATTAAAAGAATTCAGCTACATTGAAATTAAGAACTTTTATTTTTCAAAACACATAAAAAAGGGAATGAAAAAAAAGCCACAGAATGGGAGATAACATTTTGAACAAATATAACTGATAAAATATTT
>NW_006348422.1:0-505 GCF_000327345.1 Myotis davidii
GACCGCAAAGGGTTAAGGTGAGAGAGGAGTGTGTCTTTACGTTAGTTTTTCTGAAACTTCCCCCTCATCTCTAATGTTTCAGTACAAATACTTTTCAGGGTTCATATGCATATTGATAAATCATAATTGTTTTTAGTGCCAGGTCATCAATAATCAGAGAAGTGTCTCTAAAATATTTTTTTGCTGTGTTTCCATGTTAATATTAGGTCTCTTTTCCTCTAATAAATACCGATTCTTTGATGCATCTCTCAGCCCTTCTCATGGTACTTGGCCTTGCGTTTCTTATTCTTTGCCCAGCAAATGTAGATCTGCACCAGAATTATAAACCTTTGCAGGTGTCTTTCTTACCTGTTATCTATGTAAGTATCTGACAATTGACTGCCTACCTGGAGTTTGCACATTGTCCAATCTTAGGGTTCTCATCGCCAGAGTACTGCCACACCTCAGGCCACTTCTATGGCTTTCTTAAAATCCCTTTGAGAATTCTGGCTTTAGGAATTCCACA
>NW_006348423.1:0-505 GCF_000327345.1 Myotis davidii
GGAGGTTTGCTATCATTGAGACAAAATACATACCAGTCTGTCAGAGTGGTCTGAGTGGCTAAATAGCTAATATCACTCCAGATTTTTTAAGTTTCTAATGTGTTTTCCATAGAGCTAAGCTATAGATTTACAATCACCTTGGACCAATTCTGGGTTAGGTTATCAGATGCTGCCAGGGGATTTCCTGAGGGATTTCAATTGACGACAAAATTGATTGTCCCTTCCAATGCTGATGTGACTCGACTGTAACTACAGAATATCGTTTAGCCATGCTTAAAACCAGGTTTAGGGAGACCCATGATGGAGTGCTAGCATTTCTGTTTCTGTTTTTACCTTAGTGATTTCCATTATACGATAAATTTGCATGTCTTATAGAAAGGATACTGGTAGTAAACTCAGAGGAAAGAGTATTAAAACCTCAACTATAATCCACAGTCAGAATCAGCTAAGAGTGTGCTCCATAATTGCAAGGTTTGTCTTATTCCCTTTATTATATTATTGGTCA
>NW_006348424.1:0-505 GCF_000327345.1 Myotis davidii
GCTGTGGCCCCGCCAGGCGGCAGGGCACCAGGCGGACAGTGTAGGTCCGCGGGCAGCGAGCGCGCCCTCGGCCTCCCCGTGCCTCGGTTTCCCTCGCGAGGCAGCCAAGGGCCCGGCTCCAGCTCTGACCGCCCCCGGACAGGAGCCTGGGCCTGCCCGTCCCTGCGGGGTGGGGCGCCCCCTGGAGGCAGCGAGGAGGGGCCGGGCCTTCCCGACAAAGCCTCGCCGCTCGGCCGTCTCTTCCGAGCTCTCGGGCGGGACTCCCTCCACCTCTCTGCGGGGTCACACGGCGACAGGGCCACGGCGACACGTGCACAGAGGCCCGGAGCCTCCGGGTTCGTGAGAAGGGGCCCCACATCAGCGGCGGAGCCCCCCCGATTCCCGGTCCAGCTCCGCTCCATCCTGGCCCCGATGCGCGAGGGGAAGGGGGCTGGGCTGGCTCCGCGGCGCTGGCTGGCGGCAGCGAGGGCTCCACCTTCTGCAGGAACTGGGACCGGCCAGCAGA
>NW_006348425.1:0-505 GCF_000327345.1 Myotis davidii
GTCTCCAATTTTCTGACACATTTTGAGAAGAATGCTGCTGACCCGTGACCTTGTTTTGCAAGATTTTTAGACGCGTCTCTTCCTGTCAAGGGCCGGCCTGTCTCGATCGGAGGACGGCGGGGAAGGAAAATCATCATTTAATCGTCGGAAGGCGCTGGTATCAAAAGTCCACGGCACGAGGCCTCTTGACTGAACGTTCACCTTGAGGGTGGCGTCCGCGGAATTCACCTTTGGAGGAGGAAAATGATGAGCAGAGTGCCTCCGGGGCCGGACGTCCTGTGGACGATGCTATTGGTTTGCAGCTCTGTACGCCAGGCTCCTGGTGCCCGGGCGGGTCGGGTGCCGCTGGGGGACGCGTGGACAGCCGCCGGCCATCAGGCCGGGGGTGGAAGGTCAAGGGTGCGAACGCTCTGAGGGCCTCTGGCTGTTGTGTTGTTCAGATGTCACGGACGGTGGGTGCGGACGGACGCGGGGACAGGAGGGTGTCTTGTGAGCACAGAGACCA
>NW_006348426.1:0-505 GCF_000327345.1 Myotis davidii
AAAAAAATATAACCAGTACATCACATATATGGTTTCACAGGTAGTATCAATTAAAACAAGAATACTTTTTTACAAAGTTATTTTAAAAGTCTGTTTAATATAAATTTAACTTAATATTAAATTAGAAAATAATGGTATAAGTGGCCCACAGATATAGAAAATATTATGAGGATTATGAACAAATGAGTAAAATGCTGCTGGTGAGGCTAAAACTTGCTTTATGAGCTGGAAGCCTGAGCCACAAAGGGGTCTGACCTCTTGCAGTGAAGGGTACAGCAGTGGAAGGGACTCTGTGCGCAAGCAGGCCCAGGATCAGTACAATCTGCATTGAGGAACAACACCTCAATAGTAACAAAATGGAGTTTAATTCAATATAAAATCAGATTCATCAGACAAGGGAGTGATGTATTATCCACAACTTCTATTTGGAGACAGAGATGATAAAGAAGATTCCCTCTATAAATAAGGTACACACCTTCACTCCCACCCACAGGCTAGACCAGCT
>NW_006348427.1:0-505 GCF_000327345.1 Myotis davidii
AACCAAGGGGCAAGTACATGCCCCAAGACAGGCTAACTGACTCTCTCAGGATCTTGAGTCTTAGCCAGTATCTTAAGGAAAGAAAATGGTTGGAGGCTTCATTCCCATGGCCATGACTTGAAGAGAAGATCCAACCTGCATTGATGACTACTGCTCCCTTCCTGGCTCTGCATGAATCTTAGTTATTTGATTTTGACCCTTTGATTTTGTTAGCTACTTAATCCCACATTTTTCTAATAAATTTATTTAAAAATGTGGATTATGTTGTTTAGAACCATAGAATCTCTGTGTCATTCAATATAAACAGCTTTCTCTGGTCCTCCTTATTCTGCCCATACTTGTATTCTTTTCTCATGTAAACTTCATCCTCTTTTCTGACATTTTCTGTATTTTGCCTAGTCTAGGGTATAGTGATTTCCATTTGAAGGAGATTCTTGGCCCAAATGAGATAAACCTAGGTTTTTTCCCCTCTTATGACATGATGGGAATTAAAAAAATAACTGAA
>NW_006348428.1:0-505 GCF_000327345.1 Myotis davidii
TCAATTCAGCATCTGGAAAATTCTGTATATTAGTCGGTGCTTTTGGCTGAAGCATTAGATACCAACTTGATCAAACTTGAAAATATTTTTCATATAAATATGTAGGATGACAAATGAAACTCAAGGTTAAGAGTATAGTGGGGCCCTAAGGAAGACCTGGGCCAGAAGCTGGGAAGTGAACAGAAATGCAGGCAGCTTCTCTTCATGTGCCTGTTCCTGGTGCCAAAATGACTACGTTATAGATCCGAGCTCTGCTTTCATAAAAAAAAAATTACAGTCACCTCTTTGTACTATTTCAGATTCTTAGGAAAGAGTCCAGTTTACTGTTGACTTTTGGTCCAGTTCACTCTGCCCTTGGTGATATCAGATAGTGATGTCAAAGGAAAACCCTTGAGAATGTCTTCACCTTGGAGGTTTGACTATTATATTGCTTTGCCATGAAATGACTCTTTCCTTCTCAAGGGGAGGCAGGTCCTTGATTTACTATCTTGGTTCTTAGATTATG
>NW_006348429.1:0-505 GCF_000327345.1 Myotis davidii
ACATCTGTAATACTGGCAACAATAAAAAAAGAACTTACTTTAGCGTTTGTATAATGAAAGTCTACTGGAACTAAAAAAATAAAATGAAAATAAGAGCAAACTAGTGACTAGGTGAAACTATTCTGACCGGGTCTCTGTGTAGACGCAGGTGTGTGTTGGGCTATTAAGGGCTGTTTTCTGCAACAAACCAGGTTTCTCCAAACAACCTGCCTGCTGGGCTCCTGGCATGAGCCAGCCTGCCCAGGCGCAGAGCAGGTCTCATCTGGAAACTGACAGACGCCCAGGATCTCCTGGCGTCGGACAAAAGCCCCACTGCTGGCAAACCCTGGCTCTGGGGCAGGCCTGCAGGTGTCAGGTTGTCTGTGGCAGAGGTCGGCAAATGGCCAGAGGAGACATGCCCAGGCTTCTTTTATGGCTCCTTCAAGAGGATGATGGATGGTGGCAGCCCTCCCTCATGATCATGACCTCCTCCACCCGACCTACCACATTCCCTAGACCAGTGGTC
>NW_006348430.1:0-505 GCF_000327345.1 Myotis davidii
AATGAGTCTCAATTAAGTCACACAAATGAGGGTTGTCTTTGTCAGTGGCTGGTTTGTACGATTCTGGTGGTGACTGATTCCCGCTTTTCCCAAGGGTAACGCACACTCCATTGCATTCAGCCCTTCCTCCCAGTCGTCACAGTCAGGTTTCTTCATACCTTAAGGATTATTTGGCCACCTCATTGGTTCTGCAGTTTCATCAGTTTCTCAGTATGTCCCCTCTCCTTATGAGATTGGTGAAGAAAATATTTGACAAAGACACGTCATCTCGGTCGAAGTAGTAAGACATAAACAGGCAGACATAGGGGCATAGAGCGCCAGGTTGACCTGGTAGTGAATGGCGGCCTCTGAGTTCTAGTGGTAGTTCTGGTGCACCTGTGAGGGAGACTAGGTTATCATGGTGGGTACAGTGGGGGGCCTTGGGGTGGCCCAAGGGCACTGTGAGGAGGTGGTGGAGGGCTGGCTCTGAGCAGCAGGCTGGAGTTGGGGTCTAGCATGGGTTCCA
>NW_006348431.1:0-505 GCF_000327345.1 Myotis davidii
TTTTTTTTTATAGACAAAGCAGAGACTTCTTTTGTGTGTGATGGATTTTATTGGCTACAAATTTAATATTGAGACAGAGAGGAGGGCAAGACTAGACTCTAGAATTAGTGTATGTGGTTTAAAATCCTAACTCTTCCACTTACAGACTAACATCGAAAAGAACTTCTTCAGACCTTATTTACCTCATTTGTAAGATGAATAATGTTAGCACACACTTCGTGGGCTATCATAAAGATTCAGTAAGTTAGTTTAAATGAATAATTTTGAATAGTATCTGGAAGCATAGTAAGTACTCAGTAAAATTAGCTATACTATATTATTATTAAACAACACTATAGTGGCTCACCCTGGGCCAGACACTGTGTGAGCTCCTAGATTACTTTTTTCGTACGCATTATATTGTTTCATCCTCATTAAAGTTGTGGTGAATATCCACCTTCATTCCACCTACTTCTAACATGTCTGTAGTAGATTTGAAGTATGGTACCTATTTGCTTTGTTTGAC
>NW_006348432.1:0-505 GCF_000327345.1 Myotis davidii
TAGTGTCCCTCGATAAATGCAACCTAACCCTTTAACATGAAAATACACCCAAAGCCTTTCCGGTTCTCGCTTATAATTTATTTGATACGAATGAAAAACCATGTTTGGTTCTATAATGATTTCTCTCTCACGTTCTGTACGCATTTCCAGAGAGATGTGAGTTTCTGCTCGCCGGACAACGAAAAAGCAAGGTTAGTGATTTGCCCAAGAGAAGTAAGTCGTGCAGTGATGATGCCCATTGTGTGTCCGTAGGCTAATCTGAGAGAAGCCATAAGGGGAAAGTAGAGGCAATGAGCAGGGAGGAGAAGGGTTTAAAGAGAAGATCAGAGCTGGTAGGAGATAAAGGGATAAACTGGAGAGACAGGGAGGAATACGCAGGTCTCGGTCAAGGTTGTAGGCGTGGGAGTTACACCCCTCACACTTGAATGAAACACCGTGGGAACATTTGGTGTTGGGAGCAGCGGATGGATTATTGGTTGTGACTGTTGAGGCCTTGGGTCTCACA
>NW_006348433.1:0-505 GCF_000327345.1 Myotis davidii
TAACTGCCAAATTCTTGTTTAAACAATTTATGCTCAAGGGCAATTCAGTTCTAGTTGAGGTAGCTCATTCTGGTATTGCAAAGTTCTTTAATAAATTCCTTACTGTAGAGTTAGAATATTGCTAGTATAAGATCTTCACTTCTATCCTGATTCTAGCCCAGAGGCCAGCCAGATAAATTCTACTTTTTGTTTTCTCTCTCTAAGAACATCCTTATAATATTGAAGTTTGCTGTCTGGTTCTCTGGTACGTATATTTAATAACAGTGTTTTGTTCCCTTTTCTTCTCAAAGTTAAACATGTTCACTCCCCCAAACAATGCTCAGAAAATGAAGTCTTAGTGTCTTGTACTATTAATATCTTTGAATGTTTCCCAGAGCACAGCAGCCAGACTGAAACATGCTGCCTTTTTTTGTACCTAGTGCAGTGGAAGGCAGAGCAAGACTCTCTCACTGCTTAACAAATATGGGTTGATGAAGAATGCTAGACCTTCAGTCTGAGAGATTTA
>NW_006348434.1:0-505 GCF_000327345.1 Myotis davidii
AGCCCCTCCCCCCAGCTGGCCCAGCCCAATCAGCCCCGATCAGGGTAGGCTGGCCAGAACGCACCTGTGCATGAATTTTTGCTTTGGGCCTCTAGTGAAATAATAAGGAAGGTTGGGATCAATGATGGAATGACTACATGTAACCCATTGGTAGGCAGGAGACGAACTCACAGCCTGGAAGAATATGTGAGAACATTCCATAAGATGATGATACTACCCATGAGTCCACACAAGGAAGAGGTCACTCATTTTGCCCCTAATTAGGACTATATAATCCTTCTCCACTCTAAAGTGCCAACATATAATAGAGGTAACAAGTTGAATGCAAAAGCCATAGAATAATTGAGAAAAAGGAGCTTAGGCTTTATAAATGAAAAGATAAATTATTACCAGTACGTAAAAGATGGAAAGTGTTTGGCAGAGAATGTTGGAGGAGAGCATTCTCTTTCATTCTCATGTAGTTAATGTACCTCTGATAGTTCAAATCTGGGAACTGAGCAAACAT
>NW_006348435.1:0-505 GCF_000327345.1 Myotis davidii
GTGTGTGTGTGTGTGTGCACACCTAATGCAATAAGAGAAAGTGTCTTTGCCATGAGGTTGCCTTGTTTTGTGTCTAAGTGGTGAGAAGTTGAAAATAAGTGTCCATCAGTTGGCACAAATGCCATCCCTACCCTAATCCCGAAATATTCCTCCCCATGTCTTTCCAACAGTGGCTGTAATCCCTACATGTTAAAGGAAAATGTGAAGAGGTGAGATAGGACACTTTGATCAGCTATTAAAAACTCAGTGAGAGAATAATGATCAGATCTATTATATTCTCCAACAGCTTAGAATAAATTATAGGGGCAATAGGAATTTTAATGGAAAGTATGTTGAAACCATAAATTGGGGGGCCTAAGGCACTTCTGGGAACTTTGATAGACAAATGGAATCTGACAGATGGGGAATGAAATCAACGGTCAGCGTTTCTAATTTGACAGTTTTGCGGAGGTCGTTATCAACCTTTAATGAGTTTTGCTCTAGATCAGTGGTTCTCAACCTTCCT
>NW_006348436.1:0-505 GCF_000327345.1 Myotis davidii
GTGCACAAATTTTGTGCACCGGGTCTCTAGTAAAAGTAAAAACCAAAATACAACTGATTTAGTCATTATATTCCTCTAAACAGTAATCCCTGTTATGTGTTTAACTATGAAAAAGAATATCTAGAGAGCATGATAAGAAAATATGACTTAACTCCTTGGTTTTGAGGAAGAAAGACATATATTAGAGCAGTCAAGTTTTCCCACAAATTCAGAATCTCGACCTTAAAGTGGGTCTTTATTGCCAGGCAATTATTAACTCATGCCATGCTGAGTCCCTAGAATTTCATATTAAAGCTTGTTCCCAACCATTTCCATTCTCCTTGACATCTGGGTCTCTCCAGAGTCTTTGAATAAGGGAGCCTTGCTGATGGCTCCAAGGAAAATGAAAGCTGGATATAAAAATAAAGTAGTATGAAGGCTGGAAGTGGGGTTTGCAGGAGAGAGACTCTGGCTGGATGTGGTCCTTGGATAATGACAAAGGCTCTGAGAAACTTAAATAAGCTGA
>NW_006348437.1:0-505 GCF_000327345.1 Myotis davidii
AAGGCCAGTCCTGGAAAAACATGCTAAAATTTTCTGAAGAGAAGCAGTTTGAATTTACAGCTAATATTAGTATGAGAACATGACAACCAAGGCAATTAAACAGCTACACATATTCAGTGAAGTTTGTATCACAATATGCAATCCAGTATTTTACCAAATGCCACCCAACAGTTATAAATGGTTGTGTGTGTTTTTTTCTTCCATAGTAAAAATGGCTGAAATAACATGAAGGTGCAATTTGGCAACAAATTGAGAGGCTATTGCTGGCAAACTTACAGGAAATACATGGAAAACATTGATGGAGATGGAGAGACAAACATTAGAGCAAATCACACACGTGGGAAGGTGCTGTGTACTTAAATAAAAACACAGATGTTTATACCTGTCTCAGCTTATGCTAGTCGCTAAATGCTTTTGAAATACATAGATACAGAAAGGAATACATGTTGAGGAACTATTAAAAAAGATGTACGAGAGCCCTAGCTGGTTTGGCTCAGTGGATAGA
>NW_006348438.1:0-505 GCF_000327345.1 Myotis davidii
ATCTACAGATTCAATGCAATCCCTATCAAAATTAAAATGGTATTTTTCACAGAAATGTAAAAAAACTATCCTAAAATGTGTATGGAACCACAAAAAACTCCAAATATCCAAAGCAGTTCTGAGATAGAAGAGCAAAGCTGGAGGCATCACATTTACCTAGTTCAAGCTATCTTACAAAGCTATAATAGATTGGTACTGATGTAAAAACAGGCACATAGGTCAATGGAACCAATGCATATACAATCCACTGATATTTCACAAGGGAGCCAAAAACACATAATGGAGAAAGAATAATCTCTTTAATAAATGTTGTTGGGAAATATTTTCAAACCATATATTTGATAAGTGGTTAATATCCAAACTATACAAAGAACTCATATAACTTAGTAGCAAAGAAGAAAATAATCCAGTTTAAAAATGGACAAATGACCTGAATAGACATTTTTCCAAAGCAGACACACAAATGACCAATAGGTATATGAAAAGGTGCTCAACATCACTAATC
>NW_006348439.1:0-505 GCF_000327345.1 Myotis davidii
GTAAAAAATCAATAAAATATATTTAAAAAGAGACAGCTTCCAATGAATTTCCTTCATTTGTAGAAGCAATCTCGATTTTGATATTATTTAGTTTATGAACTTTAGTGTCATGTTACACTTTTAAAATTTAATCATCCACAATAGTTGTGGTGAGAGCCAATCAGGCAATAAATATTAAATATTGAGTGCTTTCTATTTTGGGACACTTTTAAGTTGCAGGGATAAAGCAGAGAGCAAGTCCGTCTCCACTCTCTAAAAAGGCCTTCGCAACAGAGGGAACTCAAGTAGCACCTTGTAATGGTTACAGCTCAGTGTGCCTCGTTTCTTCTGAAGCCGCTACTAAGGGCATCACTTTGTCCAAATTCTGATACCCTTTACTTGACTCAGCTCATGCCAAAACTGATGAGAAGCAGAACTTCCTAAGACATTTATTCTTTTTAAGAAGACTGAAATAGCAAGTCTACAAGACAAAAATAAACCCTCCTACCAAGCCCAACTCCAGACA
>NW_006348440.1:0-505 GCF_000327345.1 Myotis davidii
AGCACAGCAGGTGAGAAGTTGGGTTATGTTCTGCAGGTACCCAGCTTTAAGGGTTCTTTTCAATCTATAGTGGTCAAGTATATTTTACTGAGCGCAGGAGGCTTTTATTAATGAAAAGCCTTTTAATTGTGAAGGGACTCTAGATCAAAGTAAAACTCCCTCTGATATGGGAAGAAATTTTGGGTGCCAATTTAGAACCTTTGCGCATTTTCATGACTTTGAAGGAGATTTCTTAAAATAATACTGCAGTTTAATTTTTCATGCAAGTTTTTCAAAGGAAGGTACACATTCCTCCATTGATGATTCATTTGATTTTGATTTTCAATAATTGCAATCAGCGATGTCCACATAGCTTTGAAAAGTATGCAGCTTGTAAAGTTTGATAATTTGAAGGAATGAATTAAGAGTATATAGAACCCTATTTTTGTCTTCCTTCTGTGATTCTTAGGCATGTAAACCTCATCATCCAAATACTGAACCTGTATTAGGCCTCAGTCAAACACCA
>NW_006348441.1:0-505 GCF_000327345.1 Myotis davidii
ACGTGTTTGGAATTACGAAGTGCAGCTTTACAGGTAAATAGGTTTTTGCCCTCTTTCTGATATAAGGAAACCACCAACTGTTAGGTCTGCAAAATTAAGGAAAAGAAATTATTATGAACTATTCTAATGAAACATTAGGCATGCCTACTAAGAGCAATATTGTCTCAGAAGGGTTTTATAGCAATAGGAATTCATGAGTTAAGCTCATATGAAAATATTTAGTTCATTTTTTTATAAACTAGAACTAAAAGATATAACTTTAATTTTTCCCCCTGTTATTATTAGTCTGAATGTCCCCAAAATACAACAACAAACAAAAATCCGTTTCAGACTTGTCATTTTCTACTTTGAAAGCAAGAAATACATTCATTTATTTTGGCTACTTTTGGACTATTTAGTTCTTGCCACTTAAAAGACATCGGGTATAATGAAATATTTATAATAAAAAGATGTAATATGCATATTTTGAATTCAGTCCACACAGTCCCAAGAAGAATTTAAACTG
>NW_006348442.1:0-505 GCF_000327345.1 Myotis davidii
TCTGAAGTGGAAAATGGAATATGGGCCCAATAGTAGCCAGTGGGCTGGCCTTCCTGGGGTATTCCACCTCCAGGGAATGGCCTCAAACGGAATTGTCCTGCTCTGGATAGGAATGCTCCCTGGCCAAATTGGGTGCCCAGCCAGGTCTTGAGGGGAGACCATTCTTCTGGGCCCTATCTCAGGAGTATCTAGCAGCTGGGGTAGTGGCAGGGGAGATCCTCCTGCTGCAGATCCTGAGTCCCCATCTCCTCATTTCCCTTTTCTTCCTGTGTCTCACTACCAGGGAGCGGTTTTGAAGCCAATTCCTTCTCTGCACCATTAGGTTTCTCCCTTTCTTGGCCAAATCCTTACTGTGTGAAGACATGGTGCCCAGACATAAGGGATATCATCCAATTTTCGTGGCAAACAATTCTAACTGTATGATGGAGTAGTCATTTAGGGAACCATTTAGGGGCCATTTTTTCCCATGATCTAAAGTATACATAGGCCAAGCAGTGTTACAATG
>NW_006348443.1:0-505 GCF_000327345.1 Myotis davidii
GGATTGGAGAGGGTGTAGGCTGCGCTGAGGGACCGATCCCTCCTCCCCCCAGCCCCCTGCATGAATTTTGTGCACCAGGCTTCTACTAATCAAATATGAAAAGTTATCTGTGATTTTATTTCCCTTCCAGATTTGTTTGGGGCTAGTTATTTTTATAACACAGTTTAAGAAATGCTGCATTAACAGAAATGGAATAGGTGTCTCATGACGTGGGGCAAGGATGCATGGGTGTCAGGCCAGATGTTTTCAGTTTTCTTAGTTAACTCTGAAATTTAGAAATAAATATTAGAATGGAAATAAGCTTTGAAGGAACTGCTTTTCAAAGTCCATTGAGAAACTAACATGAGCTGATACCAGAAAGGTGTTTTGTCAAAGTCAAAAAGATATGGTGACTTTAGATAGTATATACTTATCTGAGACCTCTCTTATCAGCTGATATTGTATACAAACTGTGACCAGAAATAAAGAAAGGGGAGAAATATAAATATCACATGATTTCACTCAT
>NW_006348444.1:0-505 GCF_000327345.1 Myotis davidii
GTAAGTCAAGGCCCCACTGTATTGATATACAAGTAACAAAACATACGAGGAACTAAAGTACCATGAGTGAGAATCAGAATAAACAATTAACAGCAGAAGCATTCCCACAAAGACTTCAGATAAAGAACTACTGGAAACAGAATTAATGTAGCCAGGTTTTATCAGTTTAAAGAAATAGAAAAGTAAAACAAACAAGCAACTGTTCAAATGACAGATAGGGAGAAGGATAGAACTTCTAGATACAAATAAATAATATATAATGTCAATTAAATCCATTGTCTGACCTTATAGGAGTACAATTGACCACCCTAGATGGGTGGTGTAGGTAGGTATATTTTGGAATGAACTATAGGGAGCTCTGAAAGATAGGATGAAGAGTTTAGAACATTCTGTATGCCATAAGGAACCATTGATATCTTTTGAGAAAGAATGGTCGTTGGGTGATTCAGAGTCCAATCATATTTAACCCCACAGCTTTGTGTCGAGTAAGACTCCCTCCACGTTC
>NW_006348445.1:0-505 GCF_000327345.1 Myotis davidii
GGTGGGGATAAGGGGGAGAGATCAACCAAAAGACATTTTTTTATCTCATCTAAAAATGCCTTCCTTGGTTTCTCCCTTCTCTTAATTTTGTTATAGCTAAAAATACAAAAATAAGACCATTGCAAGGGATATATCTATTAAACCTTGCTTTATAGTTGTTGGTAACATCTATTATCTCCTGTGCAATAATACAAGCTTCCTTATCTTGTCTCTAGCACATATCCTCTATCACCACAGACTCATTTTACCTCTGAAACTCTCCTAATATTGTTTTACTTCTTAGCAATATTTATTACTACCTCTAAGATATATAATTCTTATTAAGCTCCTACTCAGTCTCCTTCTGTGAAATGACTAAAAAGTAGTCTTTTCAATAAGTGATTCTGGGTCAATACCATACCCATAAGCACAGCCCGAATCTTGACATTTATTTTGCAACATACACAAAAGCATATTTCTCTAAAGTACATTTCTTTAGGCTATAGAAACAATAAAGTTTCTAGAA
>NW_006348446.1:0-505 GCF_000327345.1 Myotis davidii
GGCTTTTATTATATAGGATATATGAATTGTAGATTTAACAATTTTCTTTTTGTTTTCCACTCAATGTTTCATATATCAGAATATAAAATAACAAGTTCAAGTCAAATAAAGTAAAACTTTAAATATGAAGAATAGATAAAATATGCAAATTATTTAATGAGATGCACTGGAAATATAATGTGAATTCCTAAATATAGTAGTAATTGTTATTGTTATATACATAATATAAAATTTACCATTTTCTCCTTTTGAAGTGCACAGTTTAACAGAATTAAGTACATTCATATTGTACAGTTTTCACGACTACTCAGTACTAATAGTCACACTCATGTAGCAGAACTTTGGTAAAATTGTTGATAGTGTCATGAAATTGGGCACAATGCAACATAACCTTACTTCTCTTAATAACTCACCATTTATATTCCTCGTATGGGCCTCTTTAAGCACATTAATTATCCTTATTGTGTTTTTGGAAGGAACTATGGTCTTAAAATTAGGAAAGTTA
>NW_006348447.1:0-505 GCF_000327345.1 Myotis davidii
TATGATTTTTATGTTGCACTAAACGTATATAAGTGATACGTATAATAAAATTCATTCAAATTTCTTTACAAAAACAGAAAATAGAAAAAAAAATCAGGCTTTTGGTAGGCTAAATTAGGTTATGTCCTATTATCTTATTATCATTTACTTTTTGTGATTTTAAGGATATATAAGAAAAGACTGAGAGCTATTAGAACCTATGATTCCGTACAAAATACTACTCTACCCAGGTTACTCTGTCTGGAGGGAATGAGCCTAATGTAGGCACATGAGTAGGATTCAGAATTTTTCTTGACTCCATAGCAATGTAAGTTTTGTGTATGTAAATATGCAAATTTTTCTTGTTGCAAGTTGTATTAAAGCCATCACATCTCCAAATGGTTAGTGATTGAAAAAAAAAATGAAAGGATAGACTGATTATCTGTATATATAACAGCCTAAGTGATCAGCTCACCAGCTGACTGACCAACCTACTGGTAGCTATGATGTGCACTGACCATCAGGG
>NW_006348448.1:0-505 GCF_000327345.1 Myotis davidii
ACTGTTTTCTCTTTAGCAGAAAAGATTCAGAAACCATGAGACCTGTATGTCGGTGCCCTTTCCTGAGTATTCCTGGTGGTGGGCAGTCGTGTGGGTTTTGTGGTTTTGATAGTTTACAAATAGCTGTGGCTTTGCAGGGAAGGTGTTTGGATAGAGAATGGATTGGAATTGGAGGGGTGAGTCTTATTTTAAAATTAATTTAATCTTCAGTAGATAAAATAGCCTTTCTTTGTATATTCAACTCTGAGACACGTAAAGTAGTATAGTTCCTGTTTGTTTGGCCCTTGAAACTTTCAGGGTCAGTGTTCACCTCCCACTTCCTACACAATAATTCCTGAAGCAGAAGCTGTCTTTCTAGTTGATGCCCAGGTTAAAGTGAAAAGAAAGCAAGAAAACAAGGTGGATTAGACACTCTCACTCTTGTTTGTTACAGGTCCTGGGTTTCTCTGGAGACTCATTTTTCTACTTTCATGTTTCTACAGGGGAGTTACCCAGATTTTTTTTT
>NW_006348449.1:0-505 GCF_000327345.1 Myotis davidii
GCACTAGTCTTAACCTCTCTAAAACAAAAGAAAACAAGCTTTGGGGCAACAGAGACAATCTTATTATAAATCCCTGCCATGTGCAAGCAGAGATGTGAGTCATAATAACTGCCTCTACGGGCCCAGAGCCTCCTTGATCAGTCAAGTTTGATCAGTCATGGCAATGCTCTCTACCTCTAACGTCCCAGAAGGTGAATGCCATGGAAAGGCAGAGAGATGCGTGAGGGGCATGTTTGGTACATTTGGTCTGCACTATCTTCAGGCTCTAAAGAGAAAGGAAAATTCTCATCTACATCATCCTACCCTGACCACATTCCTGGTTCCTGCAATCTCGCCTAATTATCCTACCCAGACTACTTCCTTGGTTCCTATAATTTCACCTGTATCAAACTGCCCAAAATGGAAGGCTTCCTGAATGACCGGAAACTTAGTCCATATATGTGAGACAAAGAAACTAGGGACATGTCCGGAAGTTTAGTCCATATTTGGGAGACAAAGGAGCTAG
>NW_006348450.1:0-505 GCF_000327345.1 Myotis davidii
CTGGTACCCTTATGTTCTTCAGTAGGTGTGCCTTTATCAGTCTATCGCTTCAACAGTGATAGAACAGCTGAATAAACTGGATGCAGCAATGTGAATGAGACATGTAGGATGTTCCTCACAGCTGGCTTCCAAAGGAAGCTCAACCTTTTTTTGCCCATGTCCTCCCTCCCTCTGCCACCAAGTCTTTGGGAATGGAATCAGCCTCTCTACCTTTCAGCCTTAGGAATTCTGTAATTTTCCTCAGCAGCGAATAAGCAAAAAATTTTGGTTTGTATCTATAGTTGTATAATTCTTTTCTCTTATTTAATTTTGTTCTTTACTATCAGGTGTAGGGGACACCAAGGAATCAATGTGTGTTTGTGTGTTTTTCTAATTTTTTTTGCTTTTATTTACTAAGATGTGCTCTGTGTTTATTTGTTTGGCTTCTCAAGATGCCTCCTGAGAAACCCCTGGAAGTCTGAAGGGACTTCTAGCACTTCATCAAGAAAGAAACTCTTGCCCTAGC
>NW_006348451.1:0-505 GCF_000327345.1 Myotis davidii
GGTCTGCTGAAACCAGAGTGGAAGAGGAAGGCAGCGGGCGAAGGGACACAAAAGGGAAGGAAGTGATGAGACGGGCTGCAGGAATTTTTAGTTAGAGAGTGCCCACATATAGAAGGCCCAGTCTGGTTCAAAATAAGGACTTACCAATTTGGTGTTTTTCAATTTCCTATCTTGAACGTCTCCCCACAGCGCTATATTTACCAGTGTCCCCTTAGAACAGGCTGGTGCTTTCTTTAAGATTTCCTCCACGTGTTGAGGATGTATAAGATTTAAGAGGAGGCCTCTGCACACTCACCTGAAGTTTACACAAATCTCATGGTATTGTCAAGACAAGGAACAAATGAGAGGTTGTCTTTTATTAAGAGTGCTGGCTTTTGTAACTTAGCCATTATTTCTACGTCATGATAAAACAGAGCACCCCACACAAATATGCTATTAGCACTAGCAAGGTCGACAGTGTGTGCATGCCAGCACGTGAACAGAATACATCTCAATCCCTAGTCAA
>NW_006348452.1:0-505 GCF_000327345.1 Myotis davidii
CACCATGCTATTTCAATTAATGCCCTTATCAAACACAAATAAAGATGTGTTACTATTTCATAAGAAATCTACTTCTTACCTAAAATATGGCCAGGGGGACAGTGGCATTTTCCTTCTGCAGTCAAACCACCAGGGCAAGAAATGCAGTTCCAGCCATCTTTGGTAACACCTTTCTAAATTAAAAAAAAATTATTTTCTCCTTCTTAACTTCTTCCTCCTTTTGAACATGTAAGTCCAAAAGCCACAATACTGTACAATTTGTAGTTTTTATTCACATACATAATATACATATAGGCCTCCTAAAAATGTCCTGTGTAGCCAATTTGTGCTTATATTCCAAAATTAAGATATACATTTATAATCATATATTGGCTACTATTAACTTTGGGCAATAGTTCTTTCTTCTTCATGATTTTCAATTCAAATGAGTCCTTGCTTTTTAATTAATACTGTCATTCAGTTTTTTCATTTACAAAGATAAAACAACATTCAACAGAATTTAATA
>NW_006348453.1:0-505 GCF_000327345.1 Myotis davidii
TTTTCATAGTGATGGCCATAGCTTCTTCTATTCCCTTCCAATTCTCTCTTTTCTCTATGGCCTTAGAGTTTTGGGCAAGTATTGCTTTAAACAATAGCAGTGAGCTCACATATTCATGCATTTTCCTGATCTTAAAGTGAATATGTCTCCAGTTTTTTCATTAAGTTTGTTTACCGAATATTTTAAGGAGGAGCCATTATTAGCCTATAAATAAACTTTTATCTTCCAAATTACCTTGTGTGTGTGGTTTTTTTTCTTCTCACAGGTAATGTAGAATATTATGAAATTTCTCTGTAAATTAATTTCTTAACATTTTAACTATAAATTCCTCTCTTGTGAGACAGGTTCTTGTGTGTCATATTCCTAAAATTCGACCACCCATAAATCAAGTTTCAACAGTCCATCGGGTTCAATAAAAATGAGTAGATATATTTTAACCACTTTAAGTACAACAGGTAAACCTAGATTGCCTCAGTATATACACTGAGTGGCCAGATTATTATGA
>NW_006348454.1:0-505 GCF_000327345.1 Myotis davidii
GACCTATCTCTTGACTGCTTTTGTTCCATAATTGGACAGAATACCTAAAACTTTGAATAAATTGTGAATGAATCTGTTTAGCCTTTTGTCACTTAATGAAAGTAATAATGGCTTAGAAGCCCTAAATGATAGCCACAGCATTATACTTTCCTATTCAGTTTTGCATGGCTTCTGATAATGTATTTGAAAAGTTTTAAACTATTGAAACATTTTAACATGATTTAATAACTCAAAACCTTCTTTGATTAACCTTACTATTTGTGCTAAATTGGCATTTAAGCTATTTAAAGCTAATCTATTTTTTTAATTGAATTTCAGATGAATTACATCATCTTGGGCATCCTGGTGAGTAATATAAGCATAAAACATTAGTTTTATATTTTTAAGTTATTGAGTATAATAATTTAAAGATACTATAGATATTTTTTGCTATAATAGTACTGGTAACATTTTTCTTTATTAAAATAATATGATTTAGTGCCGGGAGCCGGTCCATCCTTGCTGT
>NW_006348455.1:0-505 GCF_000327345.1 Myotis davidii
AAAAAAAAAAAAGAAGACCATAATCACTTGTGTGTGACCCTTTTCAATAGGTGCACTGGCCTTGATAGGTTTGAATTTCATTCCAGCCAATGAATTTGATTAAAGTTAATCACTCAGTGTCTAGTGGCCCCTGAGTATCATCTCTCAAATGCAAGCCCCCAGCCAAGGGCAGATTATGGATGAATTTACTCAACGCTTAATTGCAAGGGTGGGGTGGGGACTGCCCTCTCCCTTACTTCTGATGGTTTTACACAAATTACTTCATGTAATTCTTGCAACCACTCTGTGACATGCTATTTATTTCCCCCATCAAACCCCAAACACCACATTCCCCTTGCTTAAGACAAATTATTAATTCACTAGATATTATTTCTGCCATGGAAAAATAGTGAATGATTTACTTTCAGTTGATAGCAAATAATTTCCCTTCAGATCTTTGAAGAGGCTAAAAAGAATTTATCCTTTTAAATCTGAACAATTTCACTGTCTTTATTTATTTTATTTT
>NW_006348456.1:0-505 GCF_000327345.1 Myotis davidii
CACACACACACACACACAAATAATAATGATGATGATAAAGGGGCAGGAGGAAACCTTGGTTGTTACTGGACATGTCTATGATCTTGATGGTGGTGATCATTCATAGATGCATATGTATCTCCACACTCACAAAATTATGTGCATTAAATATGTACAGCTTTGTACATGTTAATCATACCTCAATAAAGTAGCTTAAATATATCTAAAAAATTTTAAATGCATTTCAAAGATGCAGAGAAAGAATGTGCAATTATAAACATTTTAAATTTAACAATCTAAGATGAGGGAGTGGGATGGTGATTGTCCTTTATTATTTTCAAGAGGGAGAATTAAACATCTTATTTTTAATTTGTATTTACCATTTACAACCTCCTCTGTGTACTATTATTAAATAGTGACATTACAGTCGTCTAATAATATCTATGGCTGATTCTAGCATTATCTGTACAAATTGAAGCTATCAAATATCCAGCACTGTGGGAAACTGATATAGGGTTAAGCCTCG
>NW_006348457.1:0-505 GCF_000327345.1 Myotis davidii
AAAATGAAATGTATTTTAATAAATATTGCCTTTCCAACTATTCAAAATATGTGTATACCCTACATTTTGGGAGATACCCTATCTATGCGTACATACATACTAGTATACATAAGACATACATAGCTAACAAATATCTTGAAGTCATGTGAACCATGAGACCAAATCCTGGTACCACCTCTTAAAATATAAAGTTTGGAACTTGTAATGTCTGTGAACCCGTTTTCTTTCTGTCAAATAGAGATGATAACTACCTCCAATGGTTGCTATGAAGATCAGATAATTTATGTAAAGCAATTAATAGTGCTTCACATGACGTATTAAGGGTTATGGACTTGATCCTACAAGTGTTATGAGGCCACAGAAAGATTTTAACCAAGGTGTCATTTCAAAAGGTGATCCTGGCAGCTTTCCAGACGGCCAGTTGGAGAAAGCCAGTCAGGAGTCTCTTGCAATATTGCATTTTATAGAAGATTAGAGGCCTGGTGCATGAATCTGTGCATGGGTG
>NW_006348458.1:0-505 GCF_000327345.1 Myotis davidii
CCTACCAATCTGGAGTGGTCTGCCTCTTCCTCAGTCTCTCCTTTCTCTTCGTATATGGTGGCCAGTTTTTGAAACAACACATAGTGGGGTCTTAATAGTTTTGGATTGAATAAACGAAGGAATGAAATAGATTCAACCTGTGCATTGGTTACTTAACAGAAAAAAATGAATGATTTAGAAAATGTTTTCCTTTGCAGGCATTTAAACTGAGATATATTATTTATTAATCTTAGGTGTCTTAGGTACAACTCTACTGAAGGTGGGAAAATGACCACTTAAATGTCTGTGATCTCTTCTGGTCCCATGATTAAGACCAGCTTCTACTAAACTGTAATGGTCAATTATAGTTTAGAACTAACTTAGTTTCACTTGAATATTTTCCCTAAGGAAATCTAACACTTTTTATCCTACTGTCTTCCCTAAATTTAATAAATGTGTGATGTGATTGCTTTTTTAAAAAATTCTTTTTTTACTAGTGGGTTGTTCAGCCTGCTCCCACAATGAC
>NW_006348459.1:0-506 GCF_000327345.1 Myotis davidii
CTAGTGGGCATAATATCTCATTGCGGTTTTGATTTGCATTTCTTTGAAATGAGAACTTTTTCATGGGTTTATTGTACATTGCAGTACAGTCTTCAAATCTTCCTTTCGAAGGTATTTTTAAATAATGCCAATTATTTTTACAGTTTACTTTCAATTTTATTTTGTATTAAATTTAGGTGAACTGCTTAGTCGTTAGACAATAACATACTTCACAAAGTGTTCCCTTGAGATTTCCAGTACACAACTGGCACCAGTATAGTTACCAAAATATTATTGACTAAATACTCTCTGCTTTACTTTACACCCCCTTGACCCTCATAACTACCAATCTGTTCTGTTTAATATCTTTACTTTCTTCACCCAGTTTCCCCACCCACCTTTCCTCTGGCAATCACCAGTCTGCTCTGTGTGTCTATGAATTTGTTTCAGTTTTGTTTGTACATTTATTTTATTTTTCAGAATCCAAAAATAGGTGAAATCATATTGTATTTGTCTTTCTCTGATTG
>NW_006348460.1:0-506 GCF_000327345.1 Myotis davidii
TGTGTGTGTGTGTGTGTGTGTGTTGTGGGGGCACATGGATTTCTGTTTGGCTGTGCATGGGGAAGGGGTTCTGCCCGCTTTATTTCCCCTGTGGGCCTCTGTCGGTGTGTGCTCGTGTGTTTCTGTGTTCTGTCGCGTGTCCGTCTGTCTGTTGTCGGTGTGTCTCCCGGTGTCTCTCCTTCTCTTCCTCCCCCTCCCCCACCCCTCGCCAGCTTCTCCCCTGCAAGTTGCAGAAGGAGGAGGAGGCAGGACCTTCCGGAAGCTGATTGGCTACCAGTGACATCACTGTTTTCTAGAGAAAGAGCTAAGATCACAGAGTATTTTTGGAGCAGAGTGTTGCACTCACCTGCCTGAGGCCCCAGCAGGTTTCCCAGTTCCCCACCCCCAGCCCTGCTGCAGACTCAGTGTGAATTCCAGCCCCTCAGGGGAAGCATGAAGAGGCCCTGCTGCAGCGGTGCCTCCCCCACAGCCCCAGGGGCACCCTGATCGGGCAGGGCCTGCCTCCC
>NW_006348461.1:0-506 GCF_000327345.1 Myotis davidii
TTTTTTTTTTTATCACTGCAACGAAGTGATGCTTGAGGACACTCCATTTCCTAATCTATTTTCATGTGGAGGATCATGAAAAGCACAGATGTTTCAAAATTATGCCCATTGGTTTTTATATCCCAAATCCTAAGACATTAAAAAAGGGAGTTATCTGCCAACACATCTATCTAATAATCTTGCCTTTACCTCATCCAGAGCCAAAGGTTCTACCCTTGATGTCCAGATGGCAATAGTGTGTCTTATTAATATCAGTATATTGCAGATTATTGCTAAGGACTGTTAAAGTTCAAAAAGTGTAAAAGATCATGCCTCACATACAGTTGATTGACTTCTTTGACCTAGCCTAATAATTCTTACCAGAATAATTTCTTGGGCATTTTATGTTTCTCATCCCAATTATTTTAAATCTGACTCCAAAGTTCATTCTTTATGCAGGACCTGAGTGTGATTTAAATTGTAGTAGAGACCATTGGCAGCAAAATCTCAGACATCTCTTGTAGCAA
>NW_006348462.1:0-506 GCF_000327345.1 Myotis davidii
TTTTTTTTTCCCCTTGGAGCTACCAGCAATATCTAAATACAGCATTGTCAATAGAACTTTTTATAGTGATGGAAATGTGTTCTGTTCTGTAAATATACTATTAGCCACATGTAGCTACTGGGCACATGGCATGCATCTTATATCATTATTTAATATTCATCAATTTAAATTCAAATAGCCACATGTAGCTAGTGGCTACTATAAAACATAGCATGAGGCTAAAGAATATAGGCCAATTGAGAGAGAAATAAGAACGAAAAGAACAACAGATTGTTTAGGAAGGACTATGAGGAAAATAGTTCATGGGTAGACAACCTATACATTCAATAAAATGACTGAAAATAGTTTGTTTTAAATAACTTGAAAATCAGTTCATGGTTAAATGGAGAGAACTAAGATATCAATCATTCCATAGCCTCACTATTCTATAGCTAGTGCTTTTAAAAGTAGAGTGATTAACATATACAAACAATCTCTATCCTATCTAATAAAGAGGTAATATGCAA
>NW_006348463.1:0-506 GCF_000327345.1 Myotis davidii
TGCCTAACCTACCCCCAAATACAAAACTGTACCTCAAATTATAAATTATTTTCCTCTGTCAACACAGAAAAACATGTAATGACCCATTTCCTGAGGGAGACTAGAGGAACTCAGTGCAGAAACCAGGTGATTAGGATATTCTCTGAGAAGATGGAGAATTTGCAAAACAAGAAACAGCCCTGAACGAGGTTGTACCAACCACAAGCATTTAAAAGAAATAAACTAAATTCATGTTCTGCCTTAAATACTAGTATTAGAACAAATATTTTTTCATTGCAAATTAATCAATATTTAGATCACTCTTTATCCATGTAAATATTATTCCCAATTCCGAACAGTCAACTGACAAACTTAGAAGGCTGTCTACACTGAAAATATGTTTGATTGAAAAAGACTGAAATTCTTCAGGTAATTCCCAAATATTCATTTTATTATGTGTACAATTTAAGCCAACCACCATGATACTGCATAAATAGAGCTAAACAAATACAAAAAGATAAAAAAAA
>NW_006348464.1:0-506 GCF_000327345.1 Myotis davidii
GCATGAATTTCATGCACCGGGCCTCTAGCTGTATTATAATGGGAAAGGGACTATACTAAGAGTCAGAAGTACTGGATGCTAATCTTAACCATGCCTGGGCCCCCTCTCTATGAATATTCTTTCTGAATTATTTGTAGGATAAGTTTCCATTGTGTAGTCATAACATGATAAAGGAAACCTAAGTGTCAGCCTATGCTTTACTCTGACTCTACACTATACCCTATCTGATTTCACTCACCTCCATGGTTGCAATTACCACCTAACACAGGAGCTCAGCGATTAATATCTCTGGCCTACAGCTCTTCTGTGCATTCTGGGCCCCTGTATCCAGTTGTTGACTTGACATCTTCCCTGGTGTGTCTGAGGTCCCTGAAATTCAGCATGTTTAAAACAAGCTCTTGCAAAAAAGCTCATGCCTTTCACTCTTCCCACGAATCACTCCCTCCCAACATCCCCTACAGAGAAAGGGTGGAAAAGCTCATCCTTCTCCAAAGTTGCTTATGTCA
>NW_006348465.1:0-506 GCF_000327345.1 Myotis davidii
AGTACACTTAAATTTTTATTTTTGCATCCTCATGTTTAAACACAATTTATTTCCCAATATGGCTTTGTGCTCTTTTTCCCAGTTCCACCACACTCTTGCATATGTAAATGCGCCATTTTGATAACTATTTACACTATTATGTCTTCTACTCAATTAAACTACATAGTAGAGTAGAATTACTTATCTTTTATATTATGTTTTTTGTTTGTTATCCAATAAGTATTTTTTTTTATTTTGTTAGTTTTCTACATGTTTATTAATAATTCAACCCAACTCTACTCTTAAGACAATTATTCACACTAGGTAACAAATCTCCTTTATCTGCTAGAAGGAGTGTCTACTGCCATTGTTGACTTGTTCCCATCTGAAGTGATTCCTCTCTTAACCTGGTACAGAACTTCCACCCTGGTATCTACTTTCATTGCCACTTTGGGAATGCACCATATATCTCCTGACTTTGCTCGCTTGTTTTTCCTGAAATTCTTCCTCACTAGAATGAAGCACAT
>NW_006348466.1:0-506 GCF_000327345.1 Myotis davidii
TATCCACTGAACCAAACCAGTTAGGGCTAAAAATTAGAATTTGAATATGTATGGGCCTTTCTGAGAATGTACAAAACCCCCAGAATATTGTAATGCGTAATTCAAAACATGGATTTTGTGATCTTGCTACATTATAGGAGTATAGAAGCTCGTGTCCAAAATTCCAGTGAAGATGGGTTGTTACAAGTCAAAATGCCGAGGGTTTCTGCTCTGTGGAGGTTGGAGGAGTGGAGAAGGCGCCACCCAGTCTGATCCCAGAACTGTAGCAGAGTTCCAGAGCACCCTTGGGCTCGGGCTGTGATCAGTGACCTGTCTCCTTGGAATCCTCAATCTCATGAATCGGCCAGCAAAGCTGTGACATCTCCCAGCAAGGAGAGGCCTGGATCCCTTTGCATCTGGGCTCCAGCTCTGCTGCACTTGGACCAATCCTGAAAGTCTCCTCCGGCCCTTTGGAAGGAACTATCCTCTTTCCATGGCCTTCTCCATCCTTGACAGACAGACTCACC
>NW_006348467.1:0-506 GCF_000327345.1 Myotis davidii
AGGAGACAGATCGCCTTAGGGAATGACTGCACTGGAGGCTTGGTTTTACTTTGCCCTAGCAACAAAATCACATCCAGAGCACCGATTACAATTGGAATCACTATCTAAGTTTATAATAACCTGCGGTCATTCTCCAAGATCTGTCTTCTACACGCCAAGTCAGGCAATTTGAACAGTGATGTGGTAGGAATCACCACCCCTGCATCGTTCAAGTCCTTGATGGTGACACAAATTGCTGCACTTTCTCCAGGAATGCAGTTTACTATATTTAGAGATAAAGGTGGTTCTCCTGGCTTCCAGTTGACCTTTTCTACCATAACAGTGAACCCCAGAAAATTATTATGAAACATACGATTGTCATTTCATTTCTGACAGATCCAAACTGGCCAATGATTCCATAGCATCACTCAAATTCTATTAGGGTAAGTGAGTCCATCTTCTCAGTGTAAACTATACATTTATTTAGCTGCGATTCCTCTCTGCATCTTAATTTAAATGTTTACTCT
>NW_006348468.1:0-506 GCF_000327345.1 Myotis davidii
TTTTTTAAATGGAGCAATTTAGAAACTCCAGAAACCTGGGGTTAATATTTGTCCCCCTATTTATTGCTTCCTTATGTTAAAATGAATATGCCTTCTCAGAAAAGTGACCTTTAAAATTGCTTGCTATGCTGCCATGAGCACAGACATACAAATGCTTCATGAATTTCCACTTTCTAAAAATACCTCCAGTCTCCCAGCCTTAGTATTAAAGTAGAGCACTCTACTTAAAGGCTAGAGAATGAAAGCAGGGTGTTGGAGATGGAGGTAATAATGCATTCAGCTCTAGATATAATTTAAAAAGTAGCTTTGCATATGAGGGACAAAGGCTCACTAAGTACATTAAAAATAATTACCTCTCAATATAAACAATTACCTATAGACATAAATATATTTATCTGAGTAAAATCTGGCACATAATTTGTAGTGCCTTAGTAGCTTCCATTATGTCCTAAATATAGTGATAGCTCAGTGGGAACTGATTTATTTGAAATCAATTCATGATTTAA
>NW_006348469.1:0-506 GCF_000327345.1 Myotis davidii
AAAGAAAGAAAGAAAGACAAGCACTATTAATATTGGAAAATTCCTGATTTTAATGGTTTACACAAGAAAGAAAGAAAAATGGCTAAAAGTTCATATTAAGGGCTGGGGAAAAAGGAAAGAGAGTGAGCAAGGGAGAGAGATAGAAAGAGAATAAAATCCAGTAGAACCCTTTAAATTGTTTGAATGATGGACTTCATTTCTCAAGATTGTCCTTTCCTAATCTGAAGCATATTTTTCAGATCTATCTTTGATCCATTTTTCTATGAACTATTCTTTTTCTGAAAAGCCAATCTTGTGGTATATTGTTGGGATGCGGATACTTCAGGATGTGAAAAGATCTGCTCTGATAGAATAATTTTTATTTTAAGTATTTAATATGAGAGCTTGTGTAGTAAAGCATTGAACTTGACCCCAAAGGAGACCTGGCCTCAACCCTGGGCTCCTGAGAGATAATCTTTGTTTGCCTGGAGGCCTTGGGGCAACCAGATAGTAACACTGTGATTGAG
>NW_006348470.1:0-506 GCF_000327345.1 Myotis davidii
GAAAGAGTGGTTTCCTGTTCCTGCTGCACCACTTCCTAGCTGGGTAATTTTGGCAAGTTGTCCCTTGAGAGGAGGAAATGTGTCATTTATTTTTATCTCTATTCAACACCTAGAACATAGGTGGTTCTTAACTAGTGTTGAGTGAATGAATGCTTGCATGAGTGAAGTCCTCCATCAACACTGCACGTGTGCAATGAGAGAGCTCAGGGAAAACACCTGCCGGCTGTCCTACACATGGTAGGTGCCCATCAAATGTCCTTCTCTTCCACTCCCTTTAAGAGCGTGGCTTGTCATTGGTGGGTAACTTGAGTTGGGACACGACAGAAATGTTCACAAGATGACAGGTGCACAGAGACCTTTCTGACACCCTAAGCTGATAGGTTCTTTCAGGAAGACCCATACATGCCTTTTTATTCTGCTCCCTATGGTTGCCTTTTCTTGTCCTGGGAGTTGCCAAACCCATAAAGGTCAGCTGAGACCAATTACAGAGGAGAGGGCTATGGATG
>NW_006348471.1:0-506 GCF_000327345.1 Myotis davidii
ATCAGGACATTCTCAGATGAATCCAAAAAAGTGCATTTGCCACCAGCAAACTTAACCTAAAAGAATGGCAGAAGGAAATGTGTTAAACAGAAAGAAAATGATTAAAGGAGTTCAGAATAGGTGCCTAAGATGGGCCACTCTGCATGTGGGTTGCTTTGAACTAAAGGCATTTGAGGCCATGCAGGCTCAGGAGACACTTCTCCCATGAAGAATTTAAATTGGGGCCTTGCCCATAATAATTATCACCAGAAATAACTATTTTTGAGCCGTCTATAGGGCAGGCAAACTAACTTCTAATTACTGAACACCTGCTCTTCTTGTCCTGCAATGACCCTCTTCTCCCTGTAGCTCCAGGTGTCTGACCTCTCCCTTATCTCAGAATGTCACATCTATTTCATTTTATCTTTCTGTGTGCAACTGATACTGTTACAATAACCTGGTTATTATTTAACAGTAAAGGAGTAAAGACTAGTTAATACAGGCATGCCATTTATACAGCTCTGCTA
>NW_006348472.1:0-506 GCF_000327345.1 Myotis davidii
CTTTTAGGACTTGATTGTAAGATTTGTTAGGAGGGACCAGAGCAGTGTTTAGTCTGGTACTAATTACCCCACTTCTGAATATTCTCTCCAATGCTGGATGAATTATGATGTTTTCCTGTATGATGGTGGAAACCGACATCACTACCAGCCTGTGTGAGTGCAAAAACCTTCCTCCTCAATCTTTTGGGAAGGTCTCTCCCCAAACTCGAGGAGTGTACTCGTGTTCCTGCACTGCTCAGCCCTCTGTTGAACACATGCAGGAAACCTTTACAGCTCTCCGGTGCTCTCTCCCTGCAGCTGCCCTCTCTGGTGTTCTGCCCAGTAAACTCCAGCCACCTCGGTGTCTCCAGATTTTCAGCTTTGGCTCCTCAGTCTGGGGCTTTCCATCTTCATGCTATAGACTGGAATTTCTTACAAGGCAGAAATCCCGGGTCTTGTCTGATTTCTCCCTCCGTTTCTCAGGTATTACTGCCTCATGTTTCAATGTATTGAAAACCATTGTTTTA
>NW_006348473.1:0-506 GCF_000327345.1 Myotis davidii
ATTCCCTATGTTGTACTTTACATCCCCATGACAGCTCTGCAACTCCCAACTTGTACTTCTTAATCCCTCACCTCATTCATCCAGTCCCACAAATCCATTCACATCTGGCAATCGTCAGTTTGTTCTCTGTATCTATGAATTCATTTTCATTTTGTTCATTCATTTATTTTCTTTTTTGTATTCAACATGTACATGAAATCATGTTTTTTGCCTCTCTGTCTGACTTATTTCACTTAGCCTAATACTCTCTAGATCCACCCATTTGTTGCAAATGATAAGATTTTACTTTCCTATGGCCGAATAATATTCGATTGTATGTATGTATCACCTCTTCTTTATTCGTTTACCTTTTGATTGGGACATTTAATTTATTTACATTTGAAGTAATTATTAAGTAAGTAGTTACTGTCATTTTATTATTTTCTGATTGTTTTCGTAGTTGTCTTCTGTTCTTATTCTCTTGCTCTCTTCTGTTATATGTTGGATTTCTGTAGTGTTGTGTTTGG
>NW_006348474.1:0-506 GCF_000327345.1 Myotis davidii
CTCCAAGCATGTGTCCTTTCTACAGAATGCTCTGATCGTTTGGGATTACAGTATTAGATGGTTTCAACTGCTTTTCTCTTTCCTTCAGACTCTTTTAAGATAACAGCACTCCCTTAAAACATGGAGATCCCTGGTTAATGTCTATTTTAACATAAATTTTATAACATTGGATCCCTTTGCTAACTGTAGCTCTGTGAACAGAAAGTCAATTTTCTCCATATTCAAAGCTTTCCTCCCCTTTTTCTAGGTAGATATGTCCAAGTTCTTTTATTGTAAATTACCTGCACCATCTCTGAGTGTTAGTTAAAGGACTCTGTTTTGTTGATATCCAATAGAGTGTGTGTTTACCCCTATAATTCATAATTATTAGTGAGTTTCTTCCACCATTTCTACAATGCCATCTGGAACGGCTCTTTGTTTTCTGTCCTAAGGCAAGACATCTGCCAGTGACCTATTTTCTTCATTCCGAAGCTCCTGTTTCTCCAAAAACACTTTGGGTTGTAAGG
>NW_006348475.1:0-506 GCF_000327345.1 Myotis davidii
AAAAAAAAGCACCAGCAACTGATAAAATTGCTTTTTTGTGCACTACCCAACTGGTTGAAACTAATCTGATCTTTTATGGTGAACCCACAAATAGGTGTTCTTAATGGAAACCTGGTAGACCCTTAACTACAGTGGTGCTAGTGAGCACTGCTATAATAAAGCCACCATTATTTTTTATGCAACATCTGAATACATTTAAAAAAGGCTATTGTGAGGGCATTATTTTGAGGTGATGTTTTAAAAATTAACATTAAATCAAATTGTAAATTAGTTTAAATATATTGCCTTAAGGACCTACTAAAGAATGTGCCACCAACTTTAAGTGATAGATGCAATATCCTTGTCTAAAACAAAAATCAATGTTGACTTAAACATTTTAACAGTTGTCTTTTTTTTTTTATCGGACCTTTCTCTTGCTTTTTTCATTGAGGAAGTCTTTTACCTTCCCTACTCACTGAGAAGTATTGACTTCATGATACACATTCTAAAGCATTTCTGATTTGAAT
>NW_006348476.1:0-505 GCF_000327345.1 Myotis davidii
TTATTTATTTATTTACTTTTAACTTCTACTTCTTGATTTTGAGAGAGAAGGAGAGAGAGAGAAACATCAGTTATTGCTCCACCCATCCATGTATTCATTAGCTGACTCTTGTATGTGTCCTGATTGGAGATCCAACCTGTAGCCTTGATATATGAGGACGACATTCTAACCAACTGAGACACCTGACCAGAGCTTATAATATCTTTTACATTATCAGCTACTCCTTACTGTTCACTCTTCCAGATAAGTTTTAGAATTATTTTGGCATGTTCCAACCCCTCCCCTCCAAGTATTACAAATTCCTTTGGAAAAATTAACATCTTTAGATTATTGAAATTTTTTTCATCTAATTTTCATCTAAGAGCTTGGCATATCTATATTTACTTATCTTCTTTTATGTCCTCAACAAAGCTTTTCAATTTTTATTACATAGGTCCTGTACTTTCTTTGTTAAGATTATTGGTAGGCCTAATAGAGAAATGCAAATTAAAATCATAATGAGATA
>NW_006348477.1:0-506 GCF_000327345.1 Myotis davidii
TGCGAACTCACCCTTCATTACAAGAATAATTAATTCTTGATCCAAACTTGCCTTCTCCAGTTATTTCCATTTTGCCATTTGTGGGTTCGGAAGGAGTTCCACATGACTTACCTATGGGAAAGAAGCAGAATTTGGGGACTGGGTGTAGAATTCCTTGAACTTCTCTTAGTAAAGACCCAACCTGGCTGCAGCTTACTTGAAGAACATTTGTAGTTCTACAGGTTTTGCCACTTTGGGGAATTTCACAACACTGTCTCAAAATCTGCCACCTACTAAGCACCACTTTCAGAAAGACCTCCCCTCCAGTTCTATCTAATCCTCACCTCATGCCTCCCAGGAAAATGTAAACTGTATTTGTTACCAAAGTGTTTACTCTGTGATTCAACCAGAGTAAAGGTCTGAGTCTGGGCTTTTGTTCTTACTTGCACTTCTTTTTCCCTTTCCTGAGGCATTCATCAGTTTCAGTTATGAAAATGGCAGATGACTAGTGAGTGGAGATTTCCCTC
>NW_006348478.1:0-506 GCF_000327345.1 Myotis davidii
AATGGCACTGGCCCCAAAACCATGCCATCCAGACCTTCCAAGGCTGGCGGTGCAGGAGGTCCCCGTGGAGAAGGTGGGGATCTTAGAGCCCAATGCCGTCCCCTGGGAGACTGCCACACCTCGGCAAGCTGACCCTGCGTGCTCTAGGGGCCTGGACTGGCCTGGGAGCCTGAGGGCCGCCTTCCCTTCCTCCCTGGCCGCTGCAGTCCAGGCTGGGAGGCTGGGGAAGGCCCCACTGAAGACTCCAGGTCTGCCTGGACCAGAGGCTGGAAACCTTGTTTCCATGGCAGCGTTTCATCTGGAGCTCGGAGGACCTCTGCCCAGCACCTCCCTCTGCAGCTGGGCAGAGACTTTGGGGTTGGCCACCAGAGGTCAAGCCCAGCTCTGCCACAGCTGCTTCTGTAACCTTGGCCGAGTTAGTCACACTCTCTGAGCCTCCACCTTCTCATCTGTAAAATGGAGATAACTCCCACCTGTCCAAGTTCTCCTGAGGATTAAGTAATGTG
>NW_006348479.1:0-506 GCF_000327345.1 Myotis davidii
TAAATTGCTGAGGAAGAGATCTTAGATAACCAAATGGCATATCCAGTCCCTCCACAAAGCAAACATGGACAACAGGCATTGCCATGCTTCTAATCACCATCTTCCAGAACAGGGACATGCCCGGAGTTGAAGAACTATAGTCCAAGTTTTTGCATTTGTCCCAAAGATACCAAAAGCCACGCAGAACTAACCAAAATCTCAAAATGAATGAAAAGGCAGTGCCATAACAGATTGTTCTAGAACACTCATGAATTTTCCATAGAATTAGGGACTCAACAATAGTTAATCAGATGGCCTGGCTTATTCAAAACAACCCCTTCCCAAGCTACAAAAAATAGAGAGGTTTCGTAAGCAGCCAGTAAAACCTTCATCTTAAAACTATTCCTGGTTCTACCTTCTGAAAGATATTATCAGCCCTGATCTCACAGTGTATAAAACTAGGGAGGGAGAGTTTAATGAACAGTGCTTGGCAGGAGGAAGAGAAAAGCAAGAGGAAGAGAAAAGCA
>NW_006348480.1:0-506 GCF_000327345.1 Myotis davidii
ATATATATGGTAGTTAAAGATAAGCTCCAAGTTTTATGGAAACAAAGTGGAGGAACAATTAACCACTCTAAGGGTGGAAGTCATGTTAGTAAAAGACTTCAAGAAAATAAAATTTGATCAGGCCGCATGAGTAGGAATTAGCAGGTGAAGAAGATATTGATGGGTGTGAAAATAATATAAGTGCATAGAAGCATGATGCCAAGGATTCTGTTCATGATACAAGAAGTTGGGTATTTCTAGGGCACAAAATATGCCTGAGCTTTGGACATGGGCATTCAAAGTGCTTGTGGGATGACTAAGCAAAAATTTGTATAAGATAGCTTAGGAGTAAAGTCCAGACTACATATTTGACAGCCATCAATAGTATAATAAGCTGAAGACCAAGCACCATGGAGAAAAAATCAAATAAGGCGAGGAGAAGGGAGCACATTGTTATTTTATATAATGTGGTCAGGAAGTGCTTCACTTCTAAGGAGATTGGTGAGCGGAGATCTAAAGGAAGTCAG
>NW_006348481.1:0-506 GCF_000327345.1 Myotis davidii
TCTCTGTTCTAGGATGGAACACCTTCCCAGATCCAGGGGATCTGTACTTGGACACCTTTGGGGTCATTATTGATCTGGTCTCATCATGAATCACCCAAACTGCATTTTTTATTGAGTCTCCATTTATGAAATCTCTCAATGTTGACAGGAAATAGTGGACACTCCTCACTGGAGAAGCCATGGTGATGTTGTGTCTGTATGAGGAACCATCATTTCATTGGACAAGGGCCCCAGTCTCAGTCTGTTGTCCTCCACCACCCCCCTCTCCTTCTCTTCCTTATTTTCTTACTTATAATCAATTGTCCTTTTACTCATTTATGTAGGTATCATTGTTCTTCATACATAAGAGCCCCCTGTCTCACTTTTGCTCATATTTGTGGTTATTAAGTGGGATTGGTAGTCACCTGTATATTACTTTATGTTTCACTGCTGACAACCTGTGGCTCCAGCCTGCATCTTCTCCATCAGCCCCAAGGAGACTCTGATAGGAAAGGTTTGTTCTCCTC
>NW_006348482.1:0-506 GCF_000327345.1 Myotis davidii
GGGTAGAATAATCACATTTTCTTTCCAAGGAATTTGACATTTGTAGTAAGTTAGACTCTGTGAATGGCTGTAACCAAGAGAAACAGATGGCAATCATGGGACAGTCATCTTCTGACCATCATGCTCTTGAAGAAGCAGAAAAAACCTGTCTGGAAAGAAAGAAAATGACACAAACCTCACAGGCCTGAAGATAGTACTGACTGGGTACCTGATGACATTTCTGTTTCTTGTTTTAGATCCCCAGAGGCCTAGCTGCCTTTGATTTCTGCAAGATTCATTGGTATCTATTCAATACATTCAAGTTTTTGCTTAAGCTAGTTTAAATTGAGTTCTGTTGCATACTATCAGAAGAACCTAGACTGAGAGTCAGTATTGATACCTAATGAAGTTTCAACTATCAAATAGGACCATTGTTAACATAGAACAACAGAGGGTAACTATCATTAACCTATGTCCTATTGGTGGGAGACCATATAATTCATTATCTACACTGTAACACTTTTTTT
>NW_006348483.1:0-506 GCF_000327345.1 Myotis davidii
AGTCAAAAAGTTTGCCCACCCCTGGACTATGGGAATGAATGACCCAAGAATTAGTCAGAAATTAAATCCTATGATATAGGCTCTAAATGTCATGTTATTAGAGACTTAAACAGGATGGTGAGACTATTAAAAGTAGAGAGAGCAGTGGTGTAGTGAATGATGAGGAGAAAAGGGGTAACAGAGTGAACAGAGGTCAAAGGCAAGAAGAACCAAGACAAGGCTCTTGATAAGGAGGAAAAACCCATATACAACCTTTTAATTATTTTTCTCAATTCTGTGAAACCTGGATTATAACTCATGTCATACATAAAGAGACTAACAGCCAAAGGGTCTAAGTACGATAAATTCAGTGGGTTAAGTTGAAGATATGAGGACTAGATTGTTAAAGTTTGTCCAAGGAGGCTCAGAATCTTGCTATTGGTATAGCTATCTCAGGATCACATAGTTCATTTGCCCATTTTGCAGACAAAGATAAAAGGACCAAGTAGATCTCATCGGTTGCCCAA
>NW_006348484.1:0-506 GCF_000327345.1 Myotis davidii
AGAAGCAATGTCTAATTCCTGGGCTGCCACTGGAGAAGCTAAGAGATAGCAATGGTCTTTAATGACCTCATTTAATCCAACTTTTCCATCATTTTTGAAAGCATCCAATGCCCTGCATTAAGTCCTTTACTCCTTGGAATATTGCAGGTATGATCTATTTTCCTGACTGATTCATCTGTCTCCTGATGACGATCCTCTCTCCAGTGACCAGAAAGCACCTAACACAACTTTTTGTTTCATCACAGGTGAGGTCCAGAGAGACTAATGGAGTTGCTTAAGATCTGCCAGCCACTTAATTATCGAGTCAAGCCAAGAATACCTGTGTCCTAACCTCTAGGCTGGCACTGATTTCTACTGCATCAAACCTTGCTGGACTTATAGACCATCTCCTCATGTTCTTGCATCCTTTTATGTACTGCATTTTATTGTCTCTATGATGCAGGCATTACAATTGTTTTATGAAAAAATTAAGAAAAACACAACCAAAGAGGCTAACTCAGCCATGG
>NW_006348485.1:0-506 GCF_000327345.1 Myotis davidii
AAAAATTTTGTTACTTATAAAACACCCAGTGTGTATATTCTCTTATAGCAGCCAAAGCAGACTATGGTAATAGATAAGATTATTCTAAAATATATGTGGAAAGGCAAAGAACCTAGATAGCTAAAACAATTTTGAGAAAGAAGAATCAGTTAGGAGAAATTCCTCTACTTGATCTAAAGACTTACTGTGTAGCTATAGTAATCAGACTGGATTGTATTAGAGAAGGCATAGATACATAGATTAATGGAACAGAACAGAGAGCCTAGAAGTAAGACCAAATGATTTTGACAAAGATGAAAGAGCAATTCATTGATGGAAGGATAATCTTCAACAAATGATGCTAGATAGACCAACTCAATATTCATAGATTAAAAAAAGAATCTATCTAACCTTCCATTCTTTTCAAACATTAACTCAAAATGTATCATAGATGTACTCAATGTTCACAGCAGCATTATTTCTATTAGCCAAAGAGTAGAAACAACCCAAAAGTCCATCAACTGATG
>NW_006348486.1:0-506 GCF_000327345.1 Myotis davidii
GTTTTGTTTTGTTTTGTTTTGTTTTCTCATTTCAACTTGAACAGCTCCTTTGTTTGCCAAAGCCTTATTTCTCCTGCATATCTGAAGGGTAACTTTGCTAGATGGAGTATTCTTGGCTGGCAATTTTAGTCTTTCAGTCTCTTGAATATGTCTTTTCATTCTCTTGGCCTGTAGCATTTCTGCTAGCAATTGACTGATAGCCTAATGTGCATTCTCTTGTAGGTTACTGAGAACTCCCGCCTCCCTCCGGTTGCCTTTAAAATACTCTGTCATTAACTTTTGACAGTTTTAATATAATGTGACTTAGAGAAGGTCTTTTTGTGTTGAGATAATATGGTGTCATATTAGCTTCATGGACTTGAATGTGCAGTTCCTGTCTCAGGTTTGGGAATTTCTCAGCTATTATGTCTTTAAATAAATCTCTGTTCCCTTTTTCCTCCTCTTCTTTTGGTTCACCCATTAATTTTGTGGTGGCTCTTTTAATGCAGTCTAACAGTTCTTAAAGG
>NW_006348487.1:0-506 GCF_000327345.1 Myotis davidii
AAGGTTGTGGGTTTGATCCCTAGTCAGGGCACAAACAAGAACCAACCAATGAATGTATAAATAAGATAAATGAGTGGAATAATAAGTCAATGTGTGTTTTCCTCTCTTTCTCTCTAAAAATCAATCAATAAATGTTTATAAAAAGTGAACCAGGGGTCTGTCCCCATTGCTTCCCCTTAGCATACTGGCCCTCTGCTTTCTCAGAAAGAAGTGCCTGGTGAGTTCCCAGGACCCCTTACGCCCTGTTTATTGTGACAAAATACACCCTACATAAAAGTTGTAACCATGTTGACATGTACAATCCAGTGGCATCAAATACATTCAGTGTTGACAATCAGTACCACTATCTAGTTCCAGAACTTTCCATCACCCCAAATGGAAACTAATCATTAGCAGTCACTCCCTATGCCCCCTTCCCTGGAAACCACCAGTCTGCTTCCTACCTCTATGGATTTACCAATTTTGTATATTTCATATAAATGGAATCATACAACATGTGACCTTTT
>NW_006348488.1:0-506 GCF_000327345.1 Myotis davidii
TTGCATATTAGTCTTTTATTATATAGGATATTAGATATATTTTTCTATCTAGCATCTGATCTAGTTTATTAGTATGGTTCTATGGTTTCACAAAATTATAGAATCATCAGATGCTTAAATAGTAAGTGCCAAGGGCCTCTAGTAGTTTCTGTTTCCTACAGTTTTGAGTCCCAAACTGCTCCATTACAAAAAAATGTGATTATGGGCATTCATGATCACATTTGTTCCTCCCAAGACTCAGCAGTAATTATTCCCATTTTTATATCACAGAGTGGTAGAAATGGAATAAAAACCAATTCCGGTTCATCATAGGCTAAAGTCCAGGTTTATTCCAACATATCAGGCTGATTCTCAATTGGGTCTTAATAATAATCCAAGTAAGGGAATTTTTGGATGAGTATTTGACTGATGTATGCATCACAAGGTAAATACAAGATTCTGACAACAGAGAGTCTACTACTAGATATTTAATTGTTGTGGGGGTAAAAAAATAAGGATTGAAAAAA
>NW_006348489.1:0-506 GCF_000327345.1 Myotis davidii
CTTTTTTTGGTTAACCACCAGTTTTTCTCGAAAGGGACCGGCATGTACAGAAAGGATACCAACCAGGAATCTACGCTTTCACTGCTAGTGCTGCCACTTCCCAACTCAACCCTGACACAGAGCTGACCCTCACAGACTGCAGGCCCCTGGCGCCCATAGAACAGACCGGCCCTCTCCCTGGGTGCTCTGGCAGGACCCGGCCTGGGAGGCTCCCTGACACTCGGCTGCGGCAGGAGACCGCGCCAACCTCCCAGGACCCACGAGCAGCTCAGGGGGATAAGGACTCCACTGGGTCCAGATCGGCGCCTGATCTATGGGGAAAGTGGTATGACCTCTTGGCAGCAAAGCTGCAGGTGTTTCAAAGCTTTGGGAAAGCTGCGGGATGCGCATGCGCATTCCATCCAGGTACCACTGCCATGGAAGAGGGCGAGCCCCTGTTACTAGGAGACCGGACGCTCCTGTGGAAACTCGGCGCTGTGGGGCGTGCGCCTGCGCGGCGCGGATGG
>NW_006348490.1:0-506 GCF_000327345.1 Myotis davidii
GCGTTTCATCTGGAAATAAAACCGAGGGGTGGGTGGCAGGGTAATTTTTTCATCGAATATTTAATAGGAACTATGAATATGAGCAAGTCTATGTCATATTTGGAAGACTCTTGCATCATCAAAACTGTATTCCTTCCCATCTGGAATGTATTTTTAAGAAAATAATTGTGTATATTAACAAGTCCTTTTAAAATCCCCCAACACAACTTCATCTTTTCAAGGGAGTCCGCCCTTGGTCTTTGTTTCTGTGGTTCTTGTGATTTTGGAATTCTAGGATTTTTTGTTTTTCTTTTTAAATTTCCTACCACTGTATCCCCAGTATGCAGAACAGAGGCCAGCACCTAGTAAGTGTGGATACATATTTGTTGAATGCCTGCGTTCATTTAGAATTATTACTCAGGTTTTATAAGGTAACATATTCTTTATAAGTAAAATCAAACCAGAAGGGCTTACGCTCCACTAGCCAGTTCATTTCAAATTCTTGGAAGGGTTTTCTTTCCCTTGTT
>NW_006348491.1:0-506 GCF_000327345.1 Myotis davidii
CTCCAAGCAACAAGAGGAGGGAATGGAACATCACAAGTTAGAGCTGGGAAGTTGTAGGGACCATCTTTGTTTGCCACACTTATTTTCAGATGAGGAACTCTGTCAGAGTTCAGAGAGTCAAAGAACTAAAAAATGTCAGAGATGAAGCTAAAATACAAAATTTCTGATTCCCCGCCCAATATTTTTCATCTACACTAAACTGTGTCAAAATCGGTAAAAAAAATAAAATACTAAAACTACTAGGGTGAGCATTCAGAAGAATTTCTGTAAGGAAAAAGATTTTGCTCTGTGTTTCAGTGTTGAGTCTTTGTTTCTTTCTTGTTTACCAGAAACAGTGACATGGACCACAGTCTCCTAGTGACACCTTGTGTCTAAATCAGGGTAATACAAAGAATAGGAATAATGAAAATTAAGCACCTATTTTTACTTATTAACACTTCTGTGGTAATTAAATCCAAAGCTTAGAGAATATGTTATTTTTTAATATATTTTATTAATTTCAGAGA
>NW_006348492.1:0-506 GCF_000327345.1 Myotis davidii
GCCGCATGTGGCTCACGAGCTGCGGTTTGCCAAGCCACAGTTTGCAGACCACTGCACTAGGCACATATGGCTATTGAGCGCTCATAATGTGGCTTGTATGGCTAAGCAACTGGAAATTTTAAAACATTAATTTAGATTTAAATGGCTACATGTTAGAGTGCAGCTCTAACATATTCTATCAACTACCTGGCATATGGATATGGTCAGCTATACCACAAAGGAGGCTAGAATGATATAGGGAAATCAAGATCTCTGGTTAGGTAAGATGGTGAAAGCAATGTTCACAACAGTACACAGGTTGAACTGCTCTTTGTGCCCTCTCGCCACAACTAAATTAAAGTACCTCTGACATCAGAGGGTTAGGTCCGCCAGCTCACCAACTCTCATTTAAAAGTGTTGATAAAAGCTATTTTTTAATAAAGATTAAGTAGGTCACATGGTGAAGATCTGAGAGCAAGGAGATTTTGTCAATTTTTAGGAAAATAAGCTATTTAAAGTATTTTTTT
>NW_006348493.1:0-506 GCF_000327345.1 Myotis davidii
AAAAAAAAAAAAATAGAAAATTGGCATGGAATGTGGTACGTTAGTAAGAAATATACAGTTGACAGAAGTATCTGCATCTTGATTTAATGCTTTTGGGAAAAGTCTTGGTATAAAAATTAATCTTGTCCATTAATAAAAATATTTGAAACTCATTGACCAGCCTGGGGAAACCTTGACAAGTCATTTAAAAATGGCACAGACTATAATTGGGAAATAGAAAATGTTGTTTTTCCTGGGAAGGACTCCAAAAAAGTAAAGCACTCCTAAAATTTATTTCACAGCATCTAGATAGTTTTGCTCACATTCTCTCTTGCAAACAGTGGTGTAAGTTTAAAAGCTACATTCCTACGCCCAAGCTCAACAAATAAACCTTCACCAGAGAGGCCCCCGTGAGACAAGATGGTGTAAATATTAAAATTATAACAGTGGTTGCGTGTACAGTTTCATATGTTTCTCCTGAGAATGGGGCCTGCTTGCTGTAGGGCCGCCTGGAGACCTGGTATTGG
>NW_006348494.1:0-506 GCF_000327345.1 Myotis davidii
AGGAGGCAGCAGATCAATGATTCTCTCACATCACTGATCTTCTATCTCTCTATTCCTCTCTCTGAAATCAATAAAAAGTATTAAAAAATAAACAAATAACACAATAAAAGTATATCTTTTACACAGTGTTTTGTCCAGTAAGGCTCATTGACATTGTCCAGAATGAAGACACATTCTCTGCTTTCCTGAATTTCTCCCTCTGAAGCAGAAGCAAAGGGGGCTTTTGGAAGGAGGATGGATTTGACCAGTGACTGATTCTCCCAGGGGCAGGATGAGAGATGTAGTTGGCATAATAGATTGGACACAAGTAATAAAGGGTTCTGAATCCCAAATTATGAAATTTTAGAGGCAACGGGGAGCCAATGAATATATAAAACAAAATAGTGGTGTGTTCAGCTCTGTGTTTCACAAGCAAACTTTGAGAACAATAAGGAGGAAGAATTGAGCAGACATAATCAAATCATAGAGACCAACTGAGAGATTAAGTTTTGCTATTCATTTTTTTT
>NW_006348495.1:0-506 GCF_000327345.1 Myotis davidii
CACTTAGCATAATATTCTCCAGGTTCCTCCATGCTGTTTCATGTTTCTTTTAGCCTCTGGTGAGAAGTTATAAGCAGTGGTAGCAGCAATCTGAAAGGGTTCGTGTGGTCAATATAAGTAACTTAAGAACATAGCTTGGGCCTAATTTATAGTGGGAAAAACAGATGCAGATATCAATGAGTTCATTGTTGGAAGTGGAAGTGCCTAGTATTAGTGTCACTTGTTCAGTGACAGGAGAGGCAGAAAGGAAGGAGGCAAACTCTTAGATAAGAAGACTATGTTTCAAGCACATAAAACACCCCACTTTCTTGGAAGAACTAGAATTAGGACTGGGATTCCAATAATATTAACCACGGGGTCTGTGCTAGAGAGACCATAGGTTTTACTACAGTTTTGTCCCCAGGTAGCTCTGGGCTGCAGAAACATGGGAGTTTAACCTCACAAGTGCCTATACACCATTTCCTACTCAAAAGATTTCCTTATTCTCTGAAACGCATTTTTTTTAA
>NW_006348496.1:0-506 GCF_000327345.1 Myotis davidii
GTGTTTTGCTTACTCACAACTGTAAACCTACTTCTTCCCCATCCTGTGTTACTGAATTAATTATCTAATTAGTATCTTGAGTTCATGCTGTGCTTTCTGTTGAGATGTTATATTAATCATTTGGATGCCTGATATTAAAGTGGAATTAGCAGATAGTGCCTAATGGACAGAAAACTTTCTTACATTTTCCCTCCCCCCACTCACTGCCAGACATCATCATCCAGGCTGCTCGACATCAAATTTACAGACTCGGCTTCAAAATGTTTCTCTTTTTAACAGAGACCCATACCTCTGCTAAACAAGATGCCTGCAGGCCTTAGAGGGGTCGCAGCCACTAAAATCCAGCTAGGGAAGGTAAAGACTGTCTGCTTTCCACGGTCTTTGTCAGAAAGTCTAGAATGAGATGCAGAACAGGGACATCAGATCAGGGGTCTGTCTGGTCACAGCCCACTTGGAATGTCAGAGGATGGGGAAGTCCTTGTTGGACAAATAAAAGCAACAGAAAA
>NW_006348497.1:0-506 GCF_000327345.1 Myotis davidii
GGGCCTCTAGTATCTTCTATAACAAAAAGTCCTCAGAAGAATAATAGCTAAAAATTGAGTGCTTACTTTGGACTAGATCCTCTGTTATTAATTTATCACACTTAAAATTCACAATTATCTTATGATGACCTTAATATGCAGGAAAAGCATTTGATAAAATACAATACCTATTCATGATATAAAGCTCTCATAAACTAGAAACACAAGACAACTTCCTTATTAAGATAAATGATATCTATATCAGATGCCCTCGATAATTATCATATGCTTTTCTTCTGAGAAGGATAGCCACTATTCAACACTGTACTAGAGGTCTAAGCCAGTGCAATAAGGCAAGAAAAAAAATTTAGAAGTGTAAAGTTTTGAAAATCAAAACTCAAATTGTCTGTATAAACAGATAACATGATTATGTTCACAGATAAACCCAAATAATTAAAAAACTATGAGAGTAGTAAGTGAATGTAGTAAGATTGCTGGATCCAAGTTCAATACACAAAAACCCAGTT
>NW_006348498.1:0-506 GCF_000327345.1 Myotis davidii
ACATAACAAATATGTGGCTTCAGCCTTTCCAAATCAATTCCCTACAGTCCTCACACAATCCTGGGTGGAAAGGTTCCGTGCTTCCAGTCCTCCTGCTTTCTGTAATGGCCTCCCATCTATACCACAGATGCTGATATAATAATGGCTCTCTACTCAGAGATTTCATTAAGCTGTGCCCGTGAATTTCCAATAATAGCATACATAGAAATGAGAACTAACCTAAACTCATCTGAATGACATGACATGAAAGAGCAAAGTTCTGCTTACTTATTCCCTTGCCATAAGTCTCTTCCTTCTTTATTTGCTTTAAGAAGATTACTAAGTTACATATAGTTCTTTTAATAAATGATACCATAAGAAAATGTGTATTTTAAATTATTATGGAGTGATATTTTTAAGATTTATTCTTAAATTTATCACTGCTAAATATTCCTCAACGATTGTCAATAAATTCACTAGAGTGCAAGCTCCGTTCATTCTCGGTTATCCCTAATATCTAGAAAAAA
>NW_006348499.1:0-506 GCF_000327345.1 Myotis davidii
CAGAAACACATCAAGTTTTCTTAAGCCTTCAATGAAATGCAGAGGGAGACCATTTCAAGGACTCAATCTTTTCTCAGAGTTTTGCTTCCCAATGACCAAATTACAGTAGTGTTTACTTTGCTAACACTCATATGATGAGAATTTTTTAGGTTGATTTTTAGAGTGTCGTGGACCAGGTTTCATCCTTACTTACAAACTTAATCCTTAGCAAGAGAAGAAGATGGCTATTATTTAGGTGCTAAAGAATCATAAGTAAAGTTGAAATAAAGAAAATATTATAAGCCTTTTAGAATAAGGTAAAAATGACAGGTAAACCTAGAAGATATGTTTTAAAAATATCCTTTGTTTAAAGAAATAACGCAAAATATTAAGAATGAATAATATTTGAAACTTTATTGGAACTGCTACAGGAAAAATAAGGAAAGCAATAATAAAGATATTTGATTCTAAAAGTTCTAGTAGGATACATTGCATCAAATGAATTTAGGAAATGGTATAGAGGCCCA
>NW_006348500.1:0-506 GCF_000327345.1 Myotis davidii
ATCACAGCTTATTGAGAGAAGCCGTCACATCGTAATCACCCATGTGAAAAGGATGCACTGAGTTGACATTTAAAACTTGTGCTAATCAAGGTGACTATATTCTAGAAAGATCTTCCACTCCTCTAGACCTTAATGGCTAATCTGTATGTAGTACAATTCAATGCGATTATTGTATAAGTGTGCCAGCATGTACAATATGCACGTTAGCATTTGTTTATATTTAAAAAACAAAAAAATTTCTGAAAAGAGGCTGTCCATACCCTGAATGACATTCTTGATTGATAAGCTGTTTAAAATTAGCATCTTACACCCATGTCAATCAATAGAACACAAAAGGTACAACAGGTTTCTTTGTCTTTAAGATTTGGAAAAATTGTTGAGCAAATGCATTCTGTTAAGCTTAAGAATTTCACATTTTTTACATGTAATTGATTAATGTTTTAACTTTGTGTCTTTTTATTTAGCATCTTATTTGAATACTAGAGGCCTGGTGCACAAATTCATGC
>NW_006348501.1:0-506 GCF_000327345.1 Myotis davidii
GTTTCAGGTATATAACATAATGATTCAATATTTCTATATATTGTGGAATGATCACCACATTAAGTCCAGTCAGCATCCACAGGATCAGCTTTTACATTAATTTCCTGTTGAAATTCCTAGACCATCTAAGTGATTAAATTCAAGCTGTATGTGTATCCTTTTAGGGACTCAATTCAAGGGATACTTTTATCCTTCTATCCAGAGCCCCAGGAAAAAGAGTCTTTCTTGCTACTTCTAAGTCAGGCTTCTAGTTCTTCTTACTAGTAAACTAAGGGGTCAACTCTTTTTGGGTTCTCCTTATATAGAGGTTTCAGCTTTGATTATCTTCCTTTCATGGATTCCAAACCAAGTTACCTGTCCTTGAACACATGAAATCTCCAGTCTGTAGGCATTAATGTCTGTGTTTAAATTCTGTATCATTTTGGATTTCTGTATTACCAATTTATGTGCCTACTCTTCTGGTATTTGTTCCTTTTCTTGCTGGGAGCCGGTCCATCCTTGCTGTT
>NW_006348502.1:0-506 GCF_000327345.1 Myotis davidii
TCTCTCTCTCTCTCTGCATGATCATTTGCCACCCATAGAGAAGGTCTGCTTGAATGGGGTCAATCAAGAGGAAATCCAAGCTGAGAGGTCGACAGATTCTGAGTCTGAGTGATGCTATTAGACCCCTGATCTCAGCTCTACCTGAAGGCAGTTCTCTGAAGCCTTCAGTGAGCCAATACATTCCCATTTTTATTCAGCTAATTTGAATTGGTTTTCTGTCTCTTGTAACCAAAAATAAAGGAATTAAAACTCAAGACAAGGAGGTGTAGGGGATAGAATATAACATTACAGAAGGGTGGTGATTTTCTGAATATTTAAATTATTCACAAAAAAATGATCCATATTTTACTTCATAGAAGCTTAGCAATTTAATAACAGGATAAAATGGCTAATGAACACAAAAATTTTAAAATTTAGCATTATAATAATCAAAGAAATGCAATTAAAACATACTTTAAGTATCATCTTCACCTTTGAGGTTTACCAAAAAGTTCATCATCCAAAAT
>NW_006348503.1:0-506 GCF_000327345.1 Myotis davidii
TATTTTGAGTAGGGACATTTGGTCTCCCAAGGGCTTCCATCTTTGTCTTTTTCTTTCTCTGTTTCTTTCTCTGACTCTCACTCTCATCGGGAGTGACTTTTCTTTGGGAGTTACATTTAAATCCAGGGTTGGAAAGCGAGGGTAGGGCTCAGAAGAGAATGTTTAAGGCAGTACACTTAGGGAGAGATCTAGATAAAAGGGACAGAACGAGGAGACCTGAAGATCCGATTCTAGATCATCTGTGTTAGTGAGATTGGGCAGAAACATATGAAGGAAGCCTTTTAATGGTTTGATTTTTGCTTGAGCAATCTGAGTCAGGAACTCATAGAAAAGAGCACCTTTTTGTCCCTTTTCCACAAAGAGACCAGGAAAATGGAATATTTGTACCCCCCAAATGCTTTCTTATACACTGTCAAATGTGAATTAGCTGATATTTGAGTATTTTAAATGTTTTCTGTTTATAAAATGTGAATGGCTTATTAAATAACTAGAGGCTCAGTGCACAA
>NW_006348504.1:0-506 GCF_000327345.1 Myotis davidii
TTTTTTCAATATAATTATGTTAAAACCACCAGCATTGAGAATGAAGAAACCCATATGAAATATTACCTGTCAGGAAATTCTGTGAATGTTTACTGAATAATTCTTGACCTAAGATGCAGCCAAGTACGTAAGATGAATTTCTGGATGCCTATGAAGTGCTCTTTGTAGCATTAAAAATTGCTCACATTTATTCCATCAAAAGAGAGTGAGAGAGCCATATATAAAACATGTACCTACAATTCATTTATCTATTGCTATTTAACAAACTACCCAAAACTTAGTGACCTAACTCAACACCCATTTTACGTTATCTCACAAATGTTGAGGTCAAGAATTTGGACAAGGCCCGGCTGGGAGATTCTTCTGTTCCATGTGGTATCAACATATGTCACTCAGTGGGTTCCCCTGAGAGATGCCTGGTCTGGAGTGTACAAGATGGTTTCATTTATTTCTTGTGCTTTGGTGTAGGCGTTGCTGTTAGACTGGAGTTAGCAGGGACTGTCAAC
>NW_006348505.1:0-506 GCF_000327345.1 Myotis davidii
TGTTTTTAAAATATGATGATGATACAAGGTAATTCACTAAGTGATCATGAGCAAGGCACCCTTTTTGAGACTCAATTTTCTCTCTCTAAAATGGAAATGATAACAATGCACATCAAGCATGGTAAGTCAATTTACTCATATGAAATTTTATGTGAAAATACCATATAAACCTTAAAGTGCAAGATAAAAGTAATTATCATTGTTAGAGACAGGCAACATGGAGATGTATAAAAATCTTAACTGAATAGAAAATAACCTAAATAAGATGACATTTCATGAAGTAAAATATAAGGACCTAACTTTAAAAATCAACCATAAGATGTGTAAGATGGAACAGACTTGGTTTAACAGCAGTTGCTATTCATAACTTTGGGAGTTGTAGCAAATTTAATGTGAATCAACCATGCAATATGGCTACCAAACTAAGTCACCAACTCTAGAATGCATGACCAAAAGCATGGACCTCAAGCCTTGCTGGTGTGGCTCAGTTGGTTGAACATCGTCCC
>NW_006348506.1:0-506 GCF_000327345.1 Myotis davidii
AACTATAAACCTACTTTTGCCCCACTATGTATTTGCCTGGGTTATATTCAGAAAATACTGCGAAAAGTGTTACACTATTTTTCAGTGGTATAATTGATGAATTTACAGGTTCTCAAAGTCATCTTCAGGCCCCACATCATCTATTTTCATCGGTTTTTATTTGGCTACAAGCAGAAAAGTACATAAAAATGTTTCAGGTTCTTGCTTTGACTTTATATATCAGAGGAAGATGGTGAATTACTTTTTAAGTATGTAGTAAGTGCATGATAGACACTTAGATGCTATAGACGCCTCTGAACAAATTTACAGTTTGGTATAGGAGATGATTATAATAAGTGGTATGCTATAATAGAGAAAATACCTATGTTTGATAAAACAAATATTTGCTGAAAGGGGAGAAAAACGTGCTTTATTTGAGGTATTGAGGCAATCTGATAGTTTAAAATTTTTATTGATTTTTAGAGAAACATTGATTTGTTATTCTACTTATGCATTCATTGGTTGAT
>NW_006348507.1:0-506 GCF_000327345.1 Myotis davidii
CTCAGTGTTCTTATCTGTAAAATGGAGATAATAGAGCCCAGCTCACAGGGTTGTTGTGAGGATTGAGTTAGTATTAAGTAAACCAGTAGAACAGTCCGTGGTAAGGCTAGGTAAGTGTTACTGAATAAGTACAATACAAAGATGCCAGTCTGTTCTAGGCAGTGAGGCCTTAAAAGGACTGAACAAGATCTCTGCTCTCATGAGGAGCTTGCAGTGTTGGCGAGAGTCCTAATTTAGTTTACTAGCTGGCAGATAATCATAAATGCTCTGCAGATAATTAAAACAGGGCGACTCGAGTAAGTGCTTGGGGACTTAGTTAAGTGGAGGATAGGGATGACCCCTAAAGACTTACTCTGCTGTTCACACAGCTGGGAGGCCCTTGGCCCGCCCACAGCCTCCACACTTGAGTCCAGCAATGATTATAGTTCTCAAGTTCAGATGGACACAAACAAACATGAGGTTATGTTTCTGTTCGGTTTAGAGCAGTGGTTCTCAACCTTCCTAAT
>NW_006348508.1:0-506 GCF_000327345.1 Myotis davidii
GCATTAGGAAGGTTGAGAACCACTGACTTAGCAGATTTGGTGGTTAGAAGAGAACGTTCTCAACTTCATCAGCAACAACAATGACAATAACAAGAAATAATGGTGAATGCCAACCACATGTGTAGTGGGTATAATTAGAAAAGGTCAGACAAATAGAAATGAATGGTCATGTGGCAAAGTGTTGAAAGAAACAGCATGGGAAGAAGGCTGGACTAATAGACAAAAGACCCAGGTTCTAGTCCTGGTTACTCACACTCAATGCCTCAGTTTCCTCATTTTTAAAATGGAGTTGGTAACAGCAATGCCCAGATGCCCAGAATATTTAAAGGATTACACGAGATAAATATGCAACTTGCCACACTTTAGCCAAACCATATTTGGAAAGAATTGATGTCAATGGATATGGTTATTGACGTTGAATAAGGATCTACAACCCAAGCAAATTATTTTCCTGTCTTTTGGCTTTTTGTAAGATGATTTTGGGTCCCCTAGGAAACCATTTTTAC
>NW_006348509.1:0-506 GCF_000327345.1 Myotis davidii
TTTTATCAATTCTCAGAATTAATTTCTGTCTTGGGAGAAGAGTTCAGGGGCCAGGGAGGCACCAGAAGTGAGCCTCAGTCTCACTTGGCTGGAAACCTAAAACACATGCTCCAGATAGCTTTGTGAGTAAGATCTGGCCTATTTTTATCTCTGTTTGCCCGATTCCTTTGGCTAACCAACTGCCCAAAGGTTGAGAATAGAGGGCATTAATTCATTTACATTCAAAAGCTCCAGTGTGGTTTATTGTTGCGGAATCACAAAAGAGAAGTAACTCTAAGTAGAAAGTGAGGCTTTCGCTGTAGACCCGTTCAGAAGGTCATTTGGGTTTTAATATTGGTCATTGTACATGATGGTGTCTTTATCTACATACAGGTGACACAATATTTTGCTCATCTTAGCAAATGAGCCTTTTGAACCTTGAATGTTATAGCTTGTCCAAGTATTACAGGGGAAGCTGGAGCAGGCAATCTATTGTTTTAGGTATTAAGGGGAAGATCTTTTTTTTT
>NW_006348510.1:0-506 GCF_000327345.1 Myotis davidii
AAAAAAAAAAGAATACAAATGTTAAGCCTTTGGGTTACTTAATTTTGAACACCACATTCTTCCACAAAAGGTAACCCTTGCTAAATGACTTCATCATTCACTGGAAAAAGACATTCCATGAAGTTTAACTCACTGCCATGGGAATGTTCTCTGGAATGTCAAGCAGTCACTGGCTTTGGGACTGGGAGAGTACATTGTGACAAATATAGAGCACTATTTCCTATCACCAACACTTCAGTTCACCTTATGGTGTTAGAGCTGGCTGAGCCAGATGGCTATGAGGCACAAACTGCTTACTAGTCAAGAACAGTATCATCTATGAAATGGAACTGTGTAACGAGGGGTAAATGAGCCCAGGAATACCTAATTATTTTGTATTAGGTTCAGGTGTTACACAATCATATACTATATAAACTGTTCCCCTAATATTTCCAGTACCCACGTGGCACCATATATTTGTAAGTCCCAATTTTTACTTCTCAATCCCTTCACCTTTTGCACCCAGT
>NW_006348511.1:0-506 GCF_000327345.1 Myotis davidii
GGGTGTATATATTCTTTCTGGTTGGTGTTCCAGGCTTCTTAGGCTATATTCCTAGAAGAGGGATCACTGGACCTGTAAATTATTAAGTTGATGTTAAACCTACCAACCATACCAATGTAAGAAAAATATTTTTAAATCAAATATAATTATAAGGAGTAACACATTTCTAATACGATGAGGAAAGAAGAGATAAGCCTATTATTATTTAGTATACCAAGAATATGAGGGTTTTAAATATTGATTTACCTCTCATATGTTATACTGACTAATAGAGTCAGCTGGCATTTCATTCCAGGAAAATCACCTTTGAATACTTTCAGGGTTTGTATTCTGATGCCAACAAATCACATTTCCTCTCCTGGTGTTGTAGCAAAGATGCCAAAAGGATATTATGAGAACTGTTTACAAAGTGATCAATAAATATATTTTACTTTTCACACATAGATAGCAGGTAATCTGGTATTTCTCATGTCTGAAATGCAGGCAGACACACACACACACACACA
>NW_006348512.1:0-506 GCF_000327345.1 Myotis davidii
AATGAAATCCTTTTATAATACTATCTACAGGATGTCAGCACAACATAACTCTCTGAGAGGAAGTGGAGTATTTTTTTTTTATTAGGTTAATTTTGTAGTGGAACACATACCTATTTTCAGTAAACATTGGTAATACAGTTTTGGTATAAGGCTTTTTCAAATCAGTTCAATGAAAATATTTCTACTTTTGGTTTGCATAACTACTCTGACATTAGAATCCTAGGTAGAGATGTTCAGTGGTCTTTTTTCATGTTACCTAACGTTTTCTTTGTTGACATGTTCTTATGAAACGAATTAATCTACTGGAGAGGGATAACATGCTCTTAGTTGATACCTGAGTATTGGATATACTCAGTGACTTAAAAGCAAAACGTGCTAAAAAGATTTTTCTTGGCAGGTCCAGGGTTATAACTTTAGGTGATGCATGGTGACAGCTTTAATGGGAGAATAGGGAGTGAGAAATAACAAGGTTACCCTAGCTGATTTGGCTCAGTGGATAGAGAATT
>NW_006348513.1:0-506 GCF_000327345.1 Myotis davidii
CCCATTTTATAGCTAAAGATACTAAGATTCAAAGAGGTTAGATAAATTTGCCAAGGTCACTTTACTTAGTATGAGTACAGCCTAATGTTCCTATCACCCATTTAATTCCATCCTCTATTTACCTAGAAAACAACAACAGCATATTTTGCTGTGTGCAGATTGTTTATCTAAAATTTAGGTGATCATTTTGAAAGGAGAATTAAAAACTTCATAAAATACTTTACCTCTGAAGTTTGATCAGCTGTTTCTCAAACTACATAAGTTACTTATTGAAAATCCACTTTTTAACATAAATTTCCAAAGTCTATTTTAGAGCCCAGGCTATACTTCCACCTCTGTAATATTGGCAAACAGTAGATGCTTAATAAGTATGTGATACTGGAACAATCTTCAGTGACAAGAAAAAGAAAATGTTCTATGAATGTTAGAGATGTTTATTCTGATAAAAGAATAACTCTCTTTTCTGGCCTGCATGGCTCAGTTAGTTGGGCATTGTCCCATGCACC
>NW_006348514.1:0-506 GCF_000327345.1 Myotis davidii
AGCAGTAGCAGGAGGAATAATAACCCAGGGAATTAATGCAGTCAATATATACCAGGTTTTGGTAGAAAGTGTCTTTATGTGAAAATTGCATGCTAGATGGAGATCAAACATGAAAAAAAAAGCAGAAGAAAATATTGTAAGAGATAATGTTTGTAGTTCCACTCCAGTGGATTCTGTGAACAAAGAAACAATTGTGAATTCCCTTGAAGTATTTCATATCTCAAGCTTTTATGAAAGGTGTATATTCCTTTTTCAAAAAGTAGAATGATGTTCATTTCAGGTGTACAACATACTGATTTTTTATATGTATGCATTGAAAAATGATCATCACAATAAGTCTGATTAATACCCATCATGATACATAGTTTTAATTTTTTCTTGATATGAGAACTTTTAAGAAAATTTTCAAATACACAAAAGAGTATTAACTATAGTCATCATACTTCACATTATATCCCCAACTTACTTATCCTATAACTGGGTAACTGGGTGCTTATAGCTTTTGA
>NW_006348515.1:0-506 GCF_000327345.1 Myotis davidii
CTCTATCCACTGGGCCAAACCAGCTAGGGCAGACTTTATTATTTTTAAAGCAATTTTAGGCTCACAGAAAAATTGAGAAGAAGGTACAGACATTTCCCATATACCCTCACCCCTCACACATTACCAACATCTCCCACCAGAGCTACATTTGTCACAGTTGATAAACCTACATTGACATGTCATTGTCATCCCAAATCCATAACTTACCTTAGGGTCACTCTTGGTGTTGGACATTGTATGGTTTTGACAAACTTATGATGAGATACATTCACTGTTATAATATACAGATGATTTCACAGGTATGGGGTCGTAAACACATCTGCGTAGTCAGACTGTCACATAAGCCATGTTAGCAGGCATTGCAGTGACCCCTGTGGGGAGCGACCTGGTGCCCAAGAAGCTCATGGTCTCCTAGCCTCATGGCTGCTGGCAGAGAGGACCTAGCAGGCAAATGGGCAGGTCAGATGGCCGAGCGTCTGGGTATAGTCAGTCCCACCCAGTGGGCA
>NW_006348516.1:0-506 GCF_000327345.1 Myotis davidii
AATTCTTTACAGGTTTCAGTGGTTTTTACGTTATCACTATCTAGCATCTATCATCATCATCAATCATCTATCTTTCTATCAATTATCTATCTATCTGTCTATCTGCCTACATATTATCTATCTGATCCATTACTAACTAAAGAGGTTTGTTTCCCTGCGTGCATCATAACCCAACCAAACTCGAATGGGAGTTTGCAGCAAAGAAAGGAAAGCTTTATTAAGGACATGGCACCACACCTGGAGCCACAGGTGAGCTCATGATCAAAGACCTGGCTCACCAATGGCTTCTAGGGGATGGGTTACATAGGGGAAAATCATTAATTATGGTGACTTAGTGAATTAGGATTGTGGTCTCTATTGACTGGTTAGTGCTAGGGTAGGGGCAGTTGATCATTGCATCTGATGTCAGACATGGCATCATTCTGTCTGGTTTCACAAGGATTTGGTTGGTGGGATTGGTTAGCTTCCTGGGTCTGGAGCTGAAACACAACTGAGGCTTAGATGTT
>NW_006348517.1:0-506 GCF_000327345.1 Myotis davidii
GCATGGGTTGGGGTGGTCCCTCAGCCTGGCCTGTAACCTCTTGCAGTGTGGGACCCCTTACTTCTAACTGCCTATTGTTGCTAAACTTGGCCAAATTGGAGTCAGACAAAAAGGATTTCCCTGTAGTACTAGTTTCCTAAGTCTGACTAGAGCAAAGTAAAACAAACTAATTCACTTGAAACACAGAATTTTATTCTCTCTGAAGCCTAGAAGCCTGAAATCAAGGTGTCAGCCAGGCTATGCTCCCTCTAAAGGGCCAAAGAAAGAATCCTCCCTTGCATCTTCTAGCTTCTGTTGGCCCGGGCATTCCTTGGTTTGTGGCAGCAGAACTACAATCTCTGCCTCCATCTTCACATGGCCTGTTGTGTGTGTTTGTGTCCTTTCCTCTTTTTATAAAGACCACTCATTGAATTTGAAGTCTCTCTAAATGCAGGTGACTTAATCTACAGACCATTAATTAACTATATCTATAAAGCCTCTATTTCCAAATAAGGTCACATTCTGAG
>NW_006348518.1:0-506 GCF_000327345.1 Myotis davidii
CACTTAGCATATTAGGCTTTTGTTATATGGGATAGAAGACTTCAAGTTACTGCAAATTATATATTCTAACTTAATAGATATTTTAGGTCATTTAGATCAGAACATTGAAATCTTCTATGTATGAGGATGTTAACACTTATTTTTAGAAACATTTTTAACTTATTCTAAAGCTCAGAGTACCTGAAAAAATATGTTTATTGTATGTAATTAGAGTTTGGTTAGAACTAGGATTACATATGATATTTATATGGAGCACTGAATTGAGCAGGTAATGTGTCCATTGTCATATGTATTTTTAAAATTGTTCACATAGTGACTTAAAATATTAGGGGATATTTTCAATTACTAGGCTCACTATACTCTGTCTTATTTTCAAAAGATCTAAAGCGGATGAATTTATTTTATGAAGTGAATTTGAAAGTGACTTCCCTTCATAATAATGTAGAAACAAATTGATACTAAACTAATGCTGAATTTGTGTGTGTGTGTGTGTGTGTTTGTGTGTG
>NW_006348519.1:0-506 GCF_000327345.1 Myotis davidii
GATTAGAGACCATAATGAGTTGATGAGTCTGAGTAAAGCAACTGTTAATACTGGGCCTTCAAGGTAATGTCTATGGTTTACAGGTCAGAATCCTCTCCACTGGGTGTATGACTACAAGTTTTAAGACTGTTACACTGCTAGTCAGCTCAGTTTAATCTTTATGAGGCATGTTTTTGCAAATGTTAGGTCTAATTTGCTAATAGCTGAGTATTAGAGCAATGAGTCCCAAATGGGTGTCTGGTAAGATTAATTTTGCACGTTGAATAATGATTATTCAACTTTAAAGTCAGCTAGGGTCAAGCTTTGATAAGTTTAACAATGAACTCTGGGTAATTTAGATAAGTAATTTCAAGAGATAAGAATGGGGGTAAAATTAAAGGCTGAAATGTGGTACAATTTATTGGTTTTAGTTCTTTATCCAAAAATTTGTTCTTTTTATCTTCTTAGATGGTTAAGTCTATAGCTTAAAAATACACAGCACTTATGAAACATACCAGATGTTTTTT
>NW_006348520.1:0-506 GCF_000327345.1 Myotis davidii
AACCACTGATCTAAGGGAAAAGAGGTCAGTACCCTAGCTAAATAGTCATCAGGTGTTGCATGTTTTACATTTTTTAATGGCACACTGATTGAAAATCGCTTCATTATATTAAGGTGTAAAGAAATCACGGTCATATATTAATGACTATGGAGAACTGATCAGCCCTTCCTCCAGTTAATGTGTGGATATAGCAAGGATTTCTTAGAGCTCTTTTTCAACTGCACATCACAGCTATGACAACCCTCTCAATCTGAGACAGGTGTTATTTGACCCAGTGAAACCTGTGAAAGAGGGTGTTCACGAGCTGTGACTAGCCACTCTGCTAGCTACTTCGGGGCAAGTTAAGTCTTAGGGCAACTATCAGACATATACTCGCGTCAGCAATTTATTTTTAGAGCAAAGTGGTAGTTTGTTCCTCCATTAGAGAAAAACTAATCTGAGTCAGAGAGCTCACCTTTCCCTATGTTCTGTTAAAAGGGACAGCTAGAGAAGCCCCATAGGATGCA
>NW_006348521.1:0-506 GCF_000327345.1 Myotis davidii
CCTACTGAAGGACATCTTGGTTGCTTTCAGTTTGGGGTATTATGAATAAAGTTGCTATGAAAATACATGGGCGGGTTTTCATGTAGACATGGTTTTAATTCCTTTGAGTAGATACCAAGGAGCATATTGTTGGGTTTTACGGTAAATATATGTTTCATTTTATAAAAATCTCCCAAACTGTCTTCTAAAGTGGCTGTACCACTTCATATTCCCACCAGCAGTGAAGGAGAGTCCTATTGCTTCACATCTTTGCCAGCATTTGGTATTGCCAGTGTTCCAGATATTAGCCAGTCTAATACTTGTATATTGATTCTCTTTGTTTTAATTTGCATTTCTCTAATGACATAAAATATGGGGCATCTTTTCATAAACTTATTTTCCACCTGTATATCTTCACTGGTGAATTGTCTGTTAACATCTTGGGGCCAATTTTCATTGTTTCATTTCTTTTTTTCATTGAGATACATTGAAATATAACATTAATTTCAGGTGTACAACATAATGAT
>NW_006348522.1:0-506 GCF_000327345.1 Myotis davidii
CATATTAGCCTTTTATTATATAGGATAGGAACACTCTCCCCCAATTCAAGTACTCTAGTCCTTGGATGCACCTTAACGTTTCCTACCTTTTGCCTGAATGAAAAACCCTTTTATCTTCTTTCCACATAACCACACCCTAACCATTCTTTAAGGTACCACTTCACATTCACCTCCTCTACGCAGAGTTCCTGGAGCTTCAGTCCATAGGAATGTCTGCCACCATGGGACTGATGGAGCACTTCTGTTTTTCCTACATATTTGGCACACACCTCACATGACACCTCTAGCCTTGCATGGTTCTTAAACTTTAAACATGCATGTATATGTATAAAGGCTATGTTTGAAGGTACTTACTTTCTTACAGCCTTAAAAGGTCAGCTCTAGACTCCAGGTGCTCACAAACCTCCAGCCAAACTTATTAATAGCAGATGAATTTCTGAGCAAAAGGCAACTATTACAGATGAATGATAATGGTAAGGGAGATGCTTGCTGCCTGACAGGAAAGA
>NW_006348523.1:0-506 GCF_000327345.1 Myotis davidii
AGTTATGCAGTTATGTATTACTGCGGTTATTTTGTCCATGTCATGGAACAAACTATTATAGATTACATTAAAAATACAGAAATATTTTGTCAGAAAAGATTAGGGGTCAAATCCTAAATAATATTCCCACACTTACTGACCCTGAAGCTGTTACCGAGGGCTCGTGCTAGTGTAGAGAGCGCTCTCCTCCGGGGTTGTATGAAGGTAGAAATGGACAGAGTGAATATAGTGTGCAAATACTGAAGAATATTCACCTGGAGAAAATAAATGAACAGATAATTTAGAGTAGAATTTTGACTTAGTCTAATTTAAAGTTCCCTTAAACACTATCACAAGTTGTTTTCTTGTTTCTTAATGTAGAGATTCCAAGATTATGTTACATTTTAATTAAATAATGTTTATTAAATGTTCTTAGAAATATTTAATGAGTGCCATCCTTGTCATTTTAGGGTATAATTTTATTATTACTTGAAGTAGTTGGCCTAAAATATTAGAACAATTTTTTT
>NW_006348524.1:0-506 GCF_000327345.1 Myotis davidii
AACCTTTCTTGATGCTGGGACAAGAACCCCGGCGTACTTGGATTTTCAACTCTGCAGAGATCAGTGCCACTAGCTCCTGCATTGTTCAAGAGTCAACTGCATATCCTTTCAGGCTTTTCAAAATGAATTTATGAATATTTTATAAAACTTGGATTAACCTTATATACACATAAGTGTTTAGAGCACTTAATCAATTTTAAATCTTGATTTATCCCAACTAACATTATATCATACTTTTCAATGTAATTATATATTGCTTCAAAAACATGATAGTATATAGTATTAATTACATCATATTTACTAAAATTAAGATAGCTTATTTACAGCTGTTTCCAATAATTCTTTGATGAACACACTTGTAGATAAAACTTTGTATTTCTGATTTTTTTTCTTAGGACAAAACCTTAGAAGTAAAATTTCTGGACCCAAATATATAGACCCCGTAAAGGTTTATGGTATATACTAGAGGCCTGGTGCTTGAATTCATGCACCAGCTCTCTGACATC
>NW_006348525.1:0-506 GCF_000327345.1 Myotis davidii
TTTTTAATTATGCAAAGTATTAATCACACTATACCTTAGAATTTACTGGTTAAATGAGATGATGAATTCAACATAAATAGAATGTATTTATTGCTCTTATATGTACTTATTCAAACTGAAGGTACATTTCTGCACTAAATTTTAAATTTCAAAATATGTGACACAACTTCAGCTTCCTTATTCACCCCACTAAGTGCAACTTACAAGCATGGTCATTAAATCTAAAACAAATATAATAAAATGCCAAATGGTGGAAAGAAGGCAGACTATATCCTTCATAAACATAGATGTTTATTTAGACTCAACACTCATTTAGAATGGGGGAAAATATTTGCAAACAACATAGATGGCAAAGCATTAGTATTTAAAACATATAAACAAGTCTCAAAACTCAATAGTAAAACATAATAATTCAACTAGAAATAGAGAAAATGGAGACATTTGAATAAATATATATAAATGATTTGACAAACACATAAAATGTTAGCAATCATTTGCCACTAAGG
>NW_006348526.1:0-506 GCF_000327345.1 Myotis davidii
CTGATGCTCTATCCACTGAGCCAAACCAGCTACTTCTTAGTCAGTGTGATGTTCTACAGAATATCCAGGATCCAGACCTCTGGATTATATGATAACATAGGAAAGGACAGTTAACCCTAAGACAAAACTGTAAGTTAATATGATTGTCCATCCTAGCTGAACAGATCTATATCTGATTCTCTGCTTTAACTGGAAGGGAAAAGAATACATTTTCCAATCAATATCAAACCAAGAAATAAACACTGGCCTCAAATAATCTGCTCTAGCAAAAAGATCACATTTGGCACAGCAGTTGTAATTGGGGTAGCAGCATCATAAGTTTATGGTAAGCTATCATAATTCTCTAGACTCTCTGGTTTCAATAAGTGGCATTAAACTCTCTAACTCCACTGAGTATGCGATAGTGTTATTTATTAACTGACAATGGTGGGTGATATTTTCAGACATTTGCTATTGTCCTTCACAATGATAACTCTTTTTATTTTTAATATATTTTATTGATTTTT
>NW_006348527.1:0-506 GCF_000327345.1 Myotis davidii
GGTCCCCCGGAAACAAAGAAATTAAGATTGAAGAAAAGGCGTAAAGAATAACAAATTCAAACAAGAAAATTATCTGAAAGGCCTCAGCAAATTCCCAGGATAGCATCTAATTTCCAAATAATGCCTCAAGTACACAGGGCCCCCAGGAGGCGTTGGTGTCTGATAGCTATCAGCAAAGCTCAAATGTTGTAAAGCTAAGTCATTTCCATGCTCAGTCAATTCAGCGGATCTACAAAACCAAACTTTGGGTATGGAACACGAACGAGGATTAGTCTTAAGTTACCTTGAAATCTCCACGGCGGCTCTAAACCTGGGAGAGCTGGTGGTCCCTTCCTCACAGAGAACCTGCAGGCCTTCTGAGGGTACCGTGTTTCTGTGCGCTACCCATGCTATTTACAAAGGCTCAACCTAGGATTATACCAATTCTAGGTGAGTCGATGGGTAAGTCAATCATTACTTCCCTCAACCACCCGAATTTCAACTGCTTCTTAATGGAGCCATGATAT
>NW_006348528.1:0-506 GCF_000327345.1 Myotis davidii
AACCGCTGCTGTAGATCCTCAGATTCATGTTGCCCCTTGGCTCCAAAATCATCAGTGATTTCACAAAGACAGCATAATTCTTCTCCTTATCTTTCAAGGACCCTGGTGTGATCTTCATCTAACTAGCTATCTGTGAGGCTATTACTGAAATAATCATGTCACTTTATACATGATGCAGTAGAAAGCCCACTAGACAAGCAGAGAAAAGTAGATGTGAATCTCATCTCTGCCAATATTAACTCTGAAAACTTAAATACGTTCATTTCTTTGGGCTCCAGTTACCTCATGTATTAAATTGGGAGAAGAAATAGATGTGGATTCAATAACTTTAAGATTATTCTCTGAATGCCTAATATAGTATATATCTGAATTCCACTAGGCATTTTCTCTATTCCAATATATATTTTATTTAACCTCTCTTTAATCATGAGAAAACTGAAGACAAATGAATTGGGCTTAAATAAAGTTACCTAGCTACTAATTGGCATAGAATTTTGTTTGAACAC
>NW_006348529.1:0-506 GCF_000327345.1 Myotis davidii
AGATAAAATAGCAGGAGGTTATTTTTTTATAATAGCCAATTAGGAATACAAAATAAAGATATGCATAGAAAGAAAATATAATGCAAGTTTATTGGAAACCTTATAGCCTCAAAGGCAAAGTGAGCATATTGAGTGAGGCATTTGAGAAGGGAATAATGAGTACACAGAGTGCTGGGAATGGATATAAATTTAGTTTTGCATCTCACATAGTGAATTGGGTGAAAATAAAGAAATACTGTAATTCAGAAAAGCTAACACTGTCTGTGGCAACTAGACAGTGAGGGTCATGGAAACTTTGCCTGTACTATCCAGTCTAAAAATGCAAATTTTATAAAATTGGACTCATATTGGACAGCGATAAAGCACCTTAAAGTAATATTATACTGTTTATTTTGTCTTCTTTAATCAGGTTTTTACCCTTTTACACTTATCTCGCTTTGAATATGTTTCAAACACTCTAATTTCTTAATTTATAGTCCCTTGGCAAGTTTTAAAATCTGTAAAGC
>NW_006348530.1:0-506 GCF_000327345.1 Myotis davidii
TCATGCACCAAGCCTCTAGTTTTAATATAATTGAGAGAGTCTTCCTGGTGGTAATTTGAGAATTACTAGAAAAATTACTTTCCAGACCCTTTCTATCTTAATTTTTCAAAGAAGTTCCAAATACCAGTTTCAGACCTTTATCACTAGAACACCACACAGGCACAGAGAACAGAACTATTCTGCAAACAGAATCAGCTTTGTTCTTCTGTGGAGCCACTGGGAAAGCAGTCGGAGAGAAGGGGCCTGCAGGCTCGAGGCCATGGGCTAGGAGTCAGACAGATGTGCGTTGAGACCCCACAGCCACCACTTGTGGCCTTAGGCCGGTTCCATCCCCCTGAGCCTTGTGTCCTGACTGTAGTGTAGTGTTCCTTCCTCCTGGGCTTCTCGGGAATCAAATGGCACAGTCTGGTCCACAGTCAATATTCAATGCAAGTTCTCTTCATGCCTGCTGCCCTTTTTCCATAGACTCTGAGACACTAATGGGGATGAAAAGTGCTCTGAAAGCA
>NW_006348531.1:0-506 GCF_000327345.1 Myotis davidii
ACAGAGGGCAATAAATCCAACCAACTGTGGCCAATAGTCTAGAATGCAGAGGATTTTTTAAGACAGAGAAGTGGTGTGCTGTTTTCCAGAGTACCCAATTGGAGCACAGATTCTGTGGAAATAGGTGTGAGCAGGTTACCAGTTGGAGCACTAAATTAAATTTTCACTAGCAAATATTTGTTCACAGTAGTTTAAATCATTTTTTTTTATTCTATTCACACATGAGAGGGCAGTATGGTACTATAAAGCAAATGTTCTGGTGAAATGCTTGTTTATATTGGCATATAATAGTTTTTAGATGAGGACTTTTAGACCCTATGATTGTAACTTAGATACGGTTGTCTGTTATTAAATATGATACCAATATGTGATACCCTCACTCATACACACAGATCATATGGCTGTTTGTGTTCAAATGCACAAATATAATTTCCTTGCAACAGTGGCACTTTTCACACCGTGCCTTTTATCATTTTACTAGAGGCCCGATGCATGAAAATTCGTGC
>NW_006348532.1:0-506 GCF_000327345.1 Myotis davidii
GGATGGATGGATGGATGGAAGGATGGATGGACACATAGATGGGTGGAAAGAAATGCATATACATTCATGGAAATTTTCTTAATGAAACACTGGAAACTTAAAAGTTGCCTCAAGTGAGGTAAACCGGGGAAGATGATTGATTTGGTTTTATCTAGTCTGGTTGCAGATCTTGTATTAGTATTTGACGTGTCTGCTTCAGCATCTGACAAAATGCTTTATTTTATTGTCTCTGGTTGAGCATCAGAATCATTGTGTGCAAGCACCTAAAAATACAAAATTTTGGAGATTCTATGGCCCAGAAACCTGTACTTTCAAAGATATCCACAAAAGCTAATTAGACTCCATTCATCCTAAGACCTCTTATTTTAGTTACTACTTAAACTTTCTGTTGACCATTAATGGTTCAAATCCCCTAGTGCTATTTGAATCACCTATTTTCTCCAATATTTTTGCAATCTGCTCATCAGCTGCCTTTGCTTTTTCCTTCTTTGAAACTACCATTTATT
>NW_006348533.1:0-506 GCF_000327345.1 Myotis davidii
ACAGAAAAGTTTGGAAAAAGAAAATCCATCACTTACTGGCTATCACAACATACTGTTAAACTGCTGTAGTTATGATAGCAAATTATTACTTCAGGGACAACAGTCTTTAAATCCAGAGAATATAATAAGTAAATTATACTAAAATAAATAATCCACTAGAAAAATGTCGGTAAACATACGAACACACTTATCACAGCAGAAGCAAAACATTAGGCCATTAGGCAAAAAAGAAATGTTACTCGACCTCTCTAGAAATCAGAGAAACAAATTCATATGACAAAGAGATACCATTCGTACCTATTCATTGGTAAACTTCTCCAACTTTAACATTATGCCATACTGGTAAAAGGGTAAGGACATTTATATTTCCTGATCTGCTGGTAGAATGTAAATTAGCACTACCATTTTAAAGAGCAATTGGGCATCAACTATTAAAATCTAAAATGTGCATACCTCATGACTCCAAACTTACAATTACCAGTCTACCCTTTTAAAAGCACACACTA
>NW_006348534.1:0-506 GCF_000327345.1 Myotis davidii
TTTTTTCATACAACCTTATGAGTATTAAGGCAGATATTGTTCAGTGCTTCTTGGCTCCTTGTTGTTATTTACCAATCGATTAAGAACCCAGGCTACATAGAGAGTGTGATTAGCACCCTTAAACTTCCAAAATGTATATAACTAAAGTTCAAGCTATGGCTCAAAATTACTCACGTAAAGGCAATGGAATGTGGTATAGACTACAGAGCAAAGATTGTACTGTTGAGCATGTGTTAAAGAGCAGGAGGTCATGTTAGAAAAAAGATTACAGATTTTATCTGGAGATTTTTAGGAAATTGATCAGTTTGAGCCTTTCTCCTAGCCCCATCCCATCTATTGGCAAGAAGGTCCCAGACACCTTCAGGCTACTGTCACCATTTCCCAGGAGCCCCACAGGTTGCTTGAGCTAGATGTCCACAGTGCTAGCCCTGTTGTTGGCTACATGACTCTCCTACTCCACAATTGAAGATTAAAGCGCCCAGAAATTCAGCCATTCAGCCTGCCTT
>NW_006348535.1:0-506 GCF_000327345.1 Myotis davidii
TCTGAGAGGCCAAGATAATGTGAGGGAAACAAAGATGTAATTTTTGGCCTCAGTAGAATTGCAAATGTTAAAGGGGAAAAGTGATGATATGAATTTCTTACAGACCCTGTTGCCATTTTCTTGACCCCAAGGAAATGCTCTTCAGAAAGCTCACTTGTTCTGATACTAAAACGTCTTCTTGTTGATCTTACAAAGCTGTGTTTTCTCTTATGAATGCATTCTTATGACATACATAACTCTGGCTCTTGGAATAAAATGGTTGGGTGACAATAATGCCATTGTTGTTCTAAAGTATCAAAGAATCCCTTCATGAGAGAAGTCATTTTAATAAAACGATATGTCAAGCAGAATAGGTCCATAAACCATACTGAAGTACTCTTTCATCAGGGTTTAATTCTAAGACCATTAGAAATCTTTCCATTGGAAAACATGGTTCCATATTCCTCAAGCAGAAAGAATATTAAAAGTCATGTGTAAGACTAAAAGACATATGTGCAACATATGAT
>NW_006348536.1:0-506 GCF_000327345.1 Myotis davidii
ATAAACCTACTTTGCCTACCTCTGTATGATAGTAGGTCCCTGAGAGAAAGACCCTGCTCTCTGCTTATTGATCATACTCTCAGGAACACAAAAGAAGCTGCCTGGGGTTTTATAAGGTTGGATACAGTCTTGCCTCAATTCCTGAGCCCTGGAATGGCCTGGAAGGAGCAGAGATTCAAGTAAGTCCTAGAAGTAGATAAGCCTCCCACTTCGAAGAGGCTAGACATAGGAATGCAGAGTGTTTCCCAGGCAATCCCTGTGATGACTGAGAACCCAATGAGATGTTTCTATGTGGACAGATGGCATCACACACTAGATGTCTCAGCCCCATGTCTTGGTATTGTGTGAAGTCTCTGTAAATTGGATGCTATTCCTAGGAAACTCAACATGCAGAGATCAAGTTGCTGTCACCATGGCTGAAGGAGGATTATACAACATATTAAATTGTTATAGAAAATGCAACAAAAGCATTATTTTTACACCTAATTTTTGAACTAATATTTATT
>NW_006348537.1:0-506 GCF_000327345.1 Myotis davidii
GGATTAAGAAAATTTACTAGATCCCAGGGGCCTCTGGACTTGTCATGAAATTTAACAAGAATCTGCAGTGTTTTTCACTAGGACTAAGGTGCAAAGGGAAACGAAGTGCCAAGAGGATCACTCAAGCTAGGTTAACATATCAGTAATTCAATTTTGTCTGCAAACCCAGCACTTAAAATATTGAAAATGCTGCTAGTCATACTTGAGATGCCAATTCCAAGCACAGGTATAGCAGTTTATACTTAACTAAAGGAGTCAATGCCTTTGAATATGCTTGCTACTTCAGCAGTTTGTAACCATTTCTTTTAACCAAGGAAGTCTAGCATAATGGTTAAAGTATAATAAACTTTAACAGACTTTCACCAGGTATATATTTATTAGTTATAGAGGCTTTGCTATTCTTTGGAATTAATGAAATCAGATAGTATAAACCAGCTTTTAGATAAACTATATGGATACCCTTGATATATGTCCCCAGAAAGAAAAAGAGCACATGCAATAACTTA
>NW_006348538.1:0-506 GCF_000327345.1 Myotis davidii
TCAGTCTGAGGGCCAAGGCTCTAACCACTGAGCAATTGGCTAGAACCCAAATGAGTTTAATTACCCTGTTAGTCCATTCTACAAGACCAGGGGACTGGGAATTATTGTAAATCAGCAAGGTCTTACAGGTTACAAAATTTGTCCTGTGAAATGAGTTCCCCGGTCACTATGGAGCGCTGTGGGAATTCCCCAAGTAGGAAAGATCTTCACAACTTCTGTTGAGGCTGTGGCTCTGTAGCAATGGGAGTGATTCCACAATGAGAAATCATACAAATCATCACTAACATATATTATTGGCAAGAGAGCAACTGAATAAAGTCAATTTGCCAGACTTCAAAGGGGCCTGAAGGCAAGGGATAATGCCTGAGAGGAGTATGAAGGGCTTTCCAAGGTTGTGCTTTGGGCAGATTTGGCATTTTTGGTATACCTGGGAAGTTATCTTTGGAGACTTATAACACTACTAGAGGCTTGGCTTGCAGGGATCAGGCTGAAACCAACTCTCCAAC
>NW_006348539.1:0-506 GCF_000327345.1 Myotis davidii
TGTTAGCCTTTGAGTTTGACACGCTTGGTGTAAAGCATACTCGAGATCACAAGGCTTCTTAGCAGTAAGGGAGAGAGACAGGGCCTGGCAGGTTCAGTTTGAAATCTTGTGGAAGGTGTCCCTGGTCAGTACCGCCCATTTTAGTATGAAATGAATGGTTTTTGATCTTTGTAATCCGAGGGTATTAAAATTCAAATAGCTTTGGAGAGTTAATAGCTCTTATTAGCCACCTTCTTGGAAAGATAGACAGAAATAGGTGCCATGGGACAGGGGCTGGGAAACATGAGAGAAGGGTTAGTAAAGCTATTTAAGTTCATAGTTTATTATGTTGCTTCAGTCAGGCTTGAGACATAAAGAAGCCATTGCTTGCAGAGTCTGAAATCTTTGCAAAACAACAAAAGCAAACTTTCTTCTTTTCTGTGCAGTCTGCTGCCCATAAAGTAATCTTTAATACTTGGATAGCAACGCTCCTACATTATGTATGCTTGATTTTGTACTCCCTGGAA
>NW_006348540.1:0-506 GCF_000327345.1 Myotis davidii
AATAAGAATTTATGGTCATACTACTGAGTTGGACTACATTCCCAGAGCAATATGAATACCAAACTAAATGAGAGGCCTGAATAGAAAGCTAATAGTTGGTGACAGCATGATCATGTACATATGCAATGTTAGATAACCTGAAAAGATCAGAATCTCATAAAATTACCATAGACTTCCCCTTCCCTGTAGAATTGCAGGACAGACTTTACATAAGAATCTAAGTCTGACTGATGAAGAAAAAGAAAATATCAGCATATTTTTTGCCTGACTGTCCTGTCCTGGAACTTCTGACTTGGGCTTCAGCTGCCCCATCTCACGTCACTCTTAAAGCAGGGACCAAGATTTTCAGATGGGAAACTGTTCAGGGTTTGCAGGGATGTGGCATTTTTCCAGGAAGCCTTTATCCCAAGAGGCAGGAGCCAAGAGGAGGGCCCCAATATTAGAGGGTTGGATAGACAAATAGCCCAGAATATTGGGGTCACACACAGACATGCTTCCACCCGTCC
>NW_006348541.1:0-506 GCF_000327345.1 Myotis davidii
AAATCATCAGAGACTGTTTAACAATAACAATCTGTAGTTCAGCAGTACGTTCATATTGCATCAATCTATTGCTGGTTAGCAATTAATGGGTAGTCTATATTAAATTTTATTGGAATTATATGTTTTATTGTCTGTTACCAGGAGAGTCATTCTATTGCACTACAAGTTCAAAAATTGGAGTATAAGCGTAAACAAACACAAAGCCAGTGTTGGACATTTTGGACCTTCTTATTTTGGAAACAGAAACCATGAGTTGAAGAAACCACTATGAGGAAAGAATTTGATGGGGAACCTAGGAGATTAAATGTTTGGTTACTGGTTCTTTATGTGTTTTTAACGAGGTGCTAACATCTCCAAGAAGTGTCAAGAGCATTCAGTGGTGTCTAAGGCAGCTTTTTCTTCTCTGGTGGTCTCTGGGGCAGTAGGATCTTGAAGGAATGTCCATGACAGTTTAGCAGCAGGCAAAGCTAATCCACTTAGGGACAGGAAAAGCTGTAAGTCCAATT
>NW_006348542.1:0-506 GCF_000327345.1 Myotis davidii
CATATGTCTCTTGGCTGTCTGTATGTCCACTTTATAGAATTGCCTATTTAGGTCCTTTGCTCAGTTTTATATCTATGTTTAAAAAATGTTCTGGTGTACTTCATAAATATGATTTGGATTTTTATTAACCTTTTTTGCTTTTATCTTTTCATATCTCAGACAACCTTTATAAATTTTGAGAGAGTAGCTATCTTTGTCGGCTGTCTTATACATTCACAGATGGCATTACTTTATCTGTCCTCATACCATCTGTAGCATCATCTCAGTCTATTCCAATTGGTGTCGTCTTTCATTTATTCAGGAGTGAGTTTATTAAAATAAAACTTTATATTTGTATAGCATTTCGGGTAAATGTTAGGGTAAAACAGTGATTTATTTTATCACAACAATCCTATGCAAAGGAATTTTAATTTTTCATTTATTTATATTTTACCTCATCTTGCTTTACTTTATATGTAGTCTTTGAAGTTGAATTGAATTCAACAACCATTTATTGAGCACATATT
>NW_006348543.1:0-506 GCF_000327345.1 Myotis davidii
AAGATATGTCAAAATGTGTGCTTATGATTCGGGTACATTTCTGTATGTAACTGATACTTCAAGACAGAGTTTACTGTTTAAAAAATGGCTGCTCCCTGATCCTCTCTGTGATTTTAAAGAATTTTAGCATGAACCTCAGTAGATAACAGTGGTTTCCAAGGGGATGTTAGTCAAATGAGATAGATGGCTGAGCCGCGAATGGAATCCCCACATAGAACAAGACTTGCTCTTACCAGATGAACTCCATCACCTGACTCTACGAAAGAAAAACATTTCTATCATGTGGACTAGCATTTTTTCCAAAGGACAATTTCATGCTCCCCTCGGGCAAGTAGCTGTTTGTGGATAAGAATCAAGCACCGCCTTTCAGCTCTTGGAAATTGGAAGATAGGGAAGACTTTAGGAGTCACAGATAGCGCTGTAACAGCTTCAGAGAATCCGTTGCCGGTGTCTTTTCACCCTATCCTCAAATCTGCTTGGGAAAGCTGAGCTAATTAGACGTGGCC
>NW_006348544.1:0-507 GCF_000327345.1 Myotis davidii
CTGTGAGGAGGACGGATAGCGGTAGGTGATGGTCAGCTGGAGTGTGCCGAATACTGTGCCAAACCAAGTCCCAGAAGCTCCTAATGAAGGGCATGCCATCAGGGAAAACAGTGAGGCTCCAAACTGGAACCCAAGGGACAGGATTCCATAGGATGGGAAATGTTTCCGCTCCTATTGGAACTCAGTTCTGTCTGACCCCTGAGTCCCGTGGCCCCTACTTCAGAACATCCCAGACCCCGAACGCTGAGATTAAATACCAAGCATCGGCCTCCCTCCGTCAGAGACACAGCAGGCTCCTGTCAGGTCTGCATCTGTATCTGTCTCTCCATGTGTGTCTCAGAAAGATACTTTATCTTTCAAGTTTTATGGCTCATATCTGTGACTAAAATATCATTTATGACAATTCCCATCTGCTAAGCTTTCAAAGTGCTAGAGTTTCATTGCAAAGGGCTGCTCCTGGGCCCTAAGTTACCAGCCCGGAGTTGGGTGGGATGGGAATGGGGCTGA
>NW_006348545.1:0-507 GCF_000327345.1 Myotis davidii
ATAGATATAAAAGAAAGGACCTTTTAGAAATTTGGAAAAGGAGGAATCGACAAAGCAGATGATGTAGGATATCATCCTCTGCGTTTCCTTTTCGAGAGATGGCACGGAAGATGAGACTTCATGATTAAGAGCTTTTCTCACCCGCTCCTCAAAAGCTGTTCTTGCTTCTCCGCTTCATCATCCCCTATGCCTTGTGGCTCGTTGTTATCCATGAGTTTCTTCTATGTATTTCTAAATGTATCGAAAAAATTCAACTCTCCTTCCTAAAATGTGGATATTTTCCAAAGGAACTACCTCCTTCTCAACCTCGTACGCCTCTCTATCTTGCGAGTACGCGTGATGTTCGCAAAACCGTACCTCGCTTTGCATAGTCTTCGTACTTGCGACTATCATGACGAGTAGTATGAAAGTGATCTTCACAATCAACGCTGAGAGATGTGAACAACAATCCTAAAAGTTTCTAAGTGTACTATCGCAGGCTTGACAACAAAGGTATTGTACTTCTGA
>NW_006348546.1:0-507 GCF_000327345.1 Myotis davidii
TTTAAGGTGCACGAATTCATGCACTGGACCCCTGGTGGTTCAATAAAAATGGTAAAAAGTACTTTGGTGTTTTTGTAAACAATGGAACATACACTTTACCTAACATAATTTCAATCCAAACTTAGTTAACATTTGACAGAATCTGCCTTCCAGATGTGGCTGCTCAGATGGAGTCCCTGGATTGGATGGTAGTTGAATACTGTTGATTTTCTGATTTGGAAAATGGTTATGAGTTTTTTGCAAAATGTCAGAAATCCTTTCCTAGGGAAGGGAATTCACTAATTGCCTCACTGGTGATTATCACATGATCCTACGAATTCTCTGTGGTGATGACTGGGAGTGGGGCAGAGGAAAGTGTAGTGAAGATATTTCTATTTTAAATGTCTCTAGGTTTTTCCTATTTATAACAAAAGGTGCTTATTTCCTGGCATATCTAACTTTAATACTTTATTTTTAAAATAGCCTGGGTTTAATAGTTATTACTAATTTATTTAGCAAATATGGATT
>NW_006348547.1:0-507 GCF_000327345.1 Myotis davidii
GTGCCTGGCTTGGGGTCATTGATAAAGTGAAAGGAGGGTCAATGAGCACTGACTGGGATACAGTCGATCTGATAACCAAGTCGCTACTAAGTGACTAACGCGTGGAGACACTGGACAAAGGGATCATTCATACCCGGGGCGGGATGGAGCTGGTCCGCGTGGGATTTTATCATGCTGCTTGGAACCGTGCCCAGTTTAAAACGAAGGAATTGTTTATTTCTGGAATTTTCCATTACACATCTTCTACCCCGGGGTTGACCATGGAAAGTGAAACTGCGAATAAGCAGGGGGTGGCTACTGTGACGTTTCTTTAGGGGACAGACACCATCTGTTGAAATAACTGGTGTGCTTTTTGTCGCCTGAAGATACCGTGAACTGACGCCACTGTGGGCAACTCGGGGCAGAGTCTCCGAGGTGGGGTTTGGGGGGTGGTTTAGTTCGTTTTCAGGGTTCACACACGGTGGTGCGCTCCTTGCCAACAAGGAATGGGGTGCTAGTAACCCCCCC
>NW_006348548.1:0-507 GCF_000327345.1 Myotis davidii
AAATGTTGAATCCACTGCTAAAGACCAAAGAAAGAGAACTTCCTTGCATCATCAGTGATTCTTGTAATACCTGATTTTCCTATAATATACTCCATCCATTAATCCATTCATCCATCCACCCATCCATCCATCCGGAAACTTGTGTTAAATCTGCTCTTTTCCTGGTACTCTGCTACATATTGGAATTATAAAGATGGAAAAGATAAGGTATGAGCTCATAAAGAGAGTGCAATCTTAGTTCTAAGAGGATTCTGAGGACAGGTAAGAAGAGAAAGGAACTGATGCATCCCAAATGTGAAAAATAGAACTAGCATGGGTTCTGGATAGAGAGGAATTATGGAAAACAATAGTAAGTTAGGTGAATTGTGACTGAACACAGGTAAACTGTATGTCACAGAAAAATACAGAGGTCTAATTGCATACCCTCACTTCCAGGAGTCCAGGACCATGAGTAAGACTGAGGTCCAAGCTATAAGATGCTAATATGTAACAGGGAAGATGAAAAAA
>NW_006348549.1:0-507 GCF_000327345.1 Myotis davidii
AAAAGGTAATGTAATAAGGCCTTGTGCCATAGGAAACATTTATTAGAAATCTTTCAGTTCAACTGTGATTTAAAAGGAATGGAAATTCTAAGTAATAATCTAACAGCAGGATGGAGCCTGGTGAGTTGGTAAGGGAAATATAGAGCCTACCGATGTTCAAAAGACAACAAGCAGTCAACGTAACTTTTAAGGGAAGGTTGTGAGGTCGGGAGAGGAGGAACATGAATGAGGAAGATCAGGCCCATAATTATTATAATATTCTAGGTATCAGATGATACATGTTGAGTGGTAGTTTGTTGAAAGCAGATAATAGCTTTAAGAGCTATTTTCCTAAGAATAGACAGGATTTTACATTTTGAATTACTGCCACGTGGTGCTAAGACGGTTCATATCCCAAAAGTATCTGCATTTTTATTCTCAATCAAAACACTTTATTCACATACCTGATGACTATCTACACTTGCTTTAATGCTGAAATGTCAACCTGGGACTTAAGAAAAAAACTGA
>NW_006348550.1:0-507 GCF_000327345.1 Myotis davidii
TACTTTCAACAATAAATATACATTTAAAAATAAATAAAAAGCAACAAAAACAAAATCTGCAGCATAGCAGCCTCCCCTTACATTAGGAGACTATGAAAGCAGTGAAGATGCTGGTAAGATTTCCTTCAGGAAAGAGACAATTTTGGCCTTTATTACACAGTAGCTACAGTTAACGAAAATGATACTTGAGATAAGAGAATGTGGGTGAACAATGTCCAGAGAATACATCTCTCTATCCCTTTGTAAAAGAACTTTTGAGTCTACTGGTATTTTACTCAAATTATAACCACACTATAACCCAAATTCCAGAAGCACTTCCCCAGTGCCTAATGCCATCATTCCATTCCTTTAAAATATGCCCAATAAATGGTGACAATTATGTATGTCATCTTAATTTTTCAATGTTGCCTGATTGATATTATCATCCCTATTTATATAAAAACAGAGTGGCTCAGAATGGTTATGTGCTCAGTCCCAAGCCCGGCTGGCGTGGCTCAGTGGTTGAGT
>NW_006348551.1:0-507 GCF_000327345.1 Myotis davidii
ATTAGCATATTATGCTTTTGTTATTATAGATAACCATAGATTCACATGCAGCTGTAAGAAATAATGAAGAAAGATCCCCTGTACCTTTACCCATTTCCCCCAGTGGTGACATCTGGCCAAACTATAGTGCAAGTTCACAACCATGACATTGTCATTGACAGTCTCTAGGTACATAACACTTCCTTCACCACAAGGATCCTTCCTGTTCCCCTTTCATAGCACCCTCGTTAGCCCCTGGCAACCACTAGTCTGTTCTCCATTTCTGTCATGGTGCCATTTCAAGACTGTTATATAAGTGGAATCATTTAGTATGTAACTTTTTGGGATTGGTTTTGTTCACTTAGCATGATACCCTGGAGATTCACACAGGTTGGCGCATATATTTGTATTAATAATTCCTTTTATATTGTTGATTAGTTAATTTGTGCTGCTATAACAAAATGTCACAGACTGCATAGCTTATAGATGAGAGAAATTTATTTCCCACAGTTCTGGAGGCTGGAAGTC
>NW_006348552.1:0-507 GCF_000327345.1 Myotis davidii
CAAATAGGGGCTGTGGCTGCAGTTATTTCCTGGCACAGTTCTGATTAGGGTCAGAATCTTGCCAAAGAGGCCTAAGAATATTTGGAACATTCTTAGATTTAAATTTTACAATGCAGCAGGTGATTTCAAGGCAAACATGGAAAAACCTTGCTTTGTGTTTTAAAAAATTCACCAAATTGCAACCCAATAAAATCCTCTCCCTTCCCAGCTGATGGCACTCTTGTCCCTGTTTGAACCATCCACTGTCAAATTGCTTAGCATTTGCCAAGTGAATGGGTTTCCCTGTTGGGCGGTTCCAGTGTCTTGTTTTGTTTTGTTTCTTTCCCCACAACAGTATGTTGACTCCAGATTTTTGTTTATTGCCTTCGCTTCCTCCCAGGGGATCTGATTCTGCCTTTGATGTCATATAATAACCAAGTTTTGCTGTGTTTGGGTAAGTTCACTGGTCTATTTAATTTTCAGAAACACCCACAACATTGTTGCAATCCCTTTCACACATCGTTAAAT
>NW_006348553.1:0-507 GCF_000327345.1 Myotis davidii
CCATCCCATCCCAGTGCCAAAATGCACTCAGAGTGACCTCTTACAGCACCAACACCCCCACCCCCACAGCCCTGTTTGTACTATAAGAATTTTTCAATTTTTAAAACAGGAAATAAAAAGCGCCCCAAAGTTGTTTTTAAATGAAAACACATTCCACTAAAACACAACAGCACAGGGGCACTCAAACAGGGTATGGGGTTCTCTGTAAGGGCTCTTGGTAAGAAATAGAACCTGGGAAGCCCTGTGCCTAATTCCAGGATAGGGACAAAGGAAGCGGGGAGTGGGAGTGGGAAGTGGCCCTCCCTAGTTCCCCCAACCCCAGCACCACGTCCAAGGCAAAGATTGTTTGCCTGCCTTTGGGAGCAGGATCCACTTTTCCTATCCCACCTCCTAGGTGGAGTTCCCACTCTCCCCCCATTTCTTGGCTTTCATTCAGAGGGGGGAAGGTTGAAAAGCACAGAGCCCCAATTAAATAGCTCGCTGACATGATTGCAAAAAAAAAAAAAA
>NW_006348554.1:0-507 GCF_000327345.1 Myotis davidii
GAATTTGTGTACTGGGCCTCTAGTATTCAATGAAGAGTAGCATACTGTGGACCATAATTTGCTCTGTACTAAGGTGTTTCAGAAGAAAGAAACCTATTCATATTATTTGTACCTGCCAAACACTAGCAAAAGTCTGTGGAAGGCAAGGGTAGGAGTATTTGAGTAGTTATTGTACTGTTGTGCTTAATACTGATTTAATTATCTGCATTAGTGATCAGTAGGATGTATCTCCAAATGCTTTTACATTTATTAGTAACTTAAGTAGGTAATGTTGTAATAAGGGTAATATTTATTCTATTTCAGAAAGCAGGAAAAAAAGAAATTTGTAAAATAGTCCTATACTTATATCCCGAAGTAACCAATGCATCTGTAAGTGAACTGGAGAGAGAGCGCTGGGAATTAGAAAACTCTAATTACACTTAACATTAATGAGCATAAAGGCTTACTCAATTAAAATATATTCACTGATCACCCAAAGAATCCATAAAGCTGTAAGAAAAAAAATAT
>NW_006348555.1:0-507 GCF_000327345.1 Myotis davidii
TGTGTGTGTGTGTGTGTGTAGGTGACTTTCCCTTGCAGCCCCTTCAGGAATTCTGACTAAATATGTTCCCCCAGGCGCCATGGTGAAGTTAACTTTTTTAGTTCTCTAGCACCTTGGTACTTCCTGAGACATGGGGGGGAGGGAGGGAGGTGTTACACTGGCTTTAAGAAACTCTGCTTTACATGGTACTTAGCAAATTTTATGAGTCTAATGAATCTATAGCAGATAAAGAATCTACTGTCTCATTTGACAGCTAGAAAAGCCCACCCTAGGCAACTTTGGGAAAGGAAAATCGGTAGTAGGAAGAAGAGTTGTTGATTTGCTGGTTGTTAGCTGGTCTTTCCAATCAGCACGATACTGGCTGGGTGAGCTTCTGAACCTCTCTGAGCATTTCTTTTATCTGTAAAGTGAACGTGATAATAGGATTACTGTGAGGACCTAATAAAATAAGGCATGCAACAAAATACGAGATGCATAGTAATTTTTGTGTGGGATTTTATTTAATAC
>NW_006348556.1:0-507 GCF_000327345.1 Myotis davidii
TCCTGCACGCCCCCTACTGGGGATCCAGCCCGCGACCCAGGAACGTGCCCTGACCCGGGATCGAACTGTAGACCTCTTGTTCATGGGTCGATGCTCAACCGCTGATCAATACCCTTGATCTACAAATGCGTGTCCTTTGATCTCCCTTGAACGGATTGTAACACCTTACCTTCACCAATGTTTACTTTTAGATCTGTATGAATGGTGATTTTCCTTTTTTCCCCAAAAAATTATTTTGTAACAAAACCATTACAAGCTGGGCCAGTGTCCCCTCTGGGCTCTCACATCACGGCCCCAGCCACGCTGGTCACTGGCCGTCACAGGTCACTGACATTCCCAGCATGTCCAGCCAGCGGCCAGGCACTGGGCAGAGCTCAATGGGTGTTTTGTTGACCAGCTGAGAACTTGCCAGGGGCCTCCAGAGGAGAGAGACACCCCTTCTTCCCTGAGAACAAAGGGGTCTCTGTTGTCCAGAAGTGGGGAGGCTGGAGGCATTAGTGAGGACTC
>NW_006348557.1:0-507 GCF_000327345.1 Myotis davidii
AAAGTTATCTGTGATCTAAGCTTATTTGCCTAAGAGCTAAAGTTCCAATAGTTGAGATTTGAATATGATAAATTTCACGGTGACATAGAGGCAGAAATAACAGACCTGCTCTGCATTGCCAAGCAGGACGCATCTCTTCCTATTAGGAAGGGGCATAATGCTTCCAGCTTGCTGAGATCCACCACTAAGCTATCTGTTCTGCAGCACCACGCTCAAGCATCAGCTTAGAACTCGGGTATTTTCTGATTATTTTACATGTGATTTCTTCACATTCTCTGCAAAGTAACTGAAAAGGAAATGGGAGAAGAGATAATAGTGAAATAGGTTTGCCAAATGCTTGGTAATATTACTTACAAACTTATTATTTAGATAATAATCTGTTAAACATAATCATGTGAACTAAATGAAATAACCACATAAATATATATGGATTTCTGGTTAGGATGGCCATCTTTTTGTTTTTTCTTTCAAATATTATTTCAGAGGGGAAGGGAGAGGGAGAGAGAG
>NW_006348558.1:0-507 GCF_000327345.1 Myotis davidii
GAAAAAAAAAAGATGACATACATACACTGGTCAATTTTCACAGCAGGAACTAAAGAATAGGAAAGACCACACTACCACGATGAGTAGTAAGTGCCAAATTTTAGTGCGCAGATTCTAGAGGGCAGAAATGTCATTTGTTTCCTGTTTAGATGAGAGAAATCTTATCTATGGGACAAAAGCTGGGTCAGGGATGGCAAAGTATATATTCATATCTCTCCCCTCCCTATGATCACATCTATGACAGACACCATTCATTGTCCAAGGTATCCTATTTCACGGAGTATCCAGCATTTACTAATCACGGCACACGCTAATTAGTAAATTAGCATTAACTAATTACAGCACATGAAACCTCTGTGTCATCCCTCAGCTAGGGACAGTCCACCTTATTGTGCTTTGAAATCCAGATGATAAAAAGTCATGGTTTCTCAGTTTAGTTGAAAAGAAAATACTTTCCCCTATAAAAAATAAGTAACATGATAATGCTTCATGATAGCGTATTCACTC
>NW_006348559.1:0-507 GCF_000327345.1 Myotis davidii
TGTAATACTTTAAGCAATAAAAAAAAAATTTCCAATGTGAAGCCAGCTCTGTATCACTAAAAAAATAATAAATAACTCATTGACATTGACTTTAGAACTTGGCCACTCTGATTAGGTCTTAAGAACAAATGAGTTGCAGCTTCTTGAATACTAACTAAGCTAAAGAGCCTGATCAGAGAGAGACCCATGTGATGAGAAGATTTGGGGGTCTTTAAGTAAGAACTAGGTCCAACCTGTTCCCATTCTAACAAAAACCAAACAGCAATAAAACCTAAACTGGAATCAGAGTTTCATTGTCTACGGTCACACAGCTAGCTAGCTAGCAGGAGAACTCGGAATAAAATACAGATTCCAAAGAATGCCAACTCAATAATTCAATACTACTTCTAATTAAACACACTAATATTTCTGACATCACACTAAATATACCTAAATTGCATGTATTATCAATGTTTTTATTTTTGTGACTTATTCCACTAGGCCTTTTTAAGAGGTTCTTCTTTTTTT
>NW_006348560.1:0-507 GCF_000327345.1 Myotis davidii
TTGCTAATATACATTTTTTCCAAATTAATTTAATATAAATAAATAAAATTATATCTCACTCTTAGTTTTAAGTAATATGTAACATAAGGTATAATATCAGTACTGGCTTATTGGATTTATAAGCAAGTATTAGAAGTTTAGGAGGTTCAGACTAAATAGACTCTTCATGAAAAAGCAAACACAAATCTTATGTATAAAAGTAGATATATACTCTGGTAAAAAAAAAAAGACAAAGGAAAAGACACAGCTATTTTTTAATCCCACTTACCCAGTGAGTTTGATCTGTCCAAGGATTCAGATGGACTCCATGACCTTGGATTCCAGTAGAGCAAGGATTCTGAGCCGGGAGCTTCTGGAGAAGGCGGTTTGTTTGTTTATTTCCTCGGCACATTAAAAGTACTAATATATTTTTTTAATTTTTAATTTTTTGCTGGAGACAAGGGTGGCATTCATCTGTTCTTTACATGAAATTTAAGTCAGCCTTATTAGTTGGGAGAAACTGGTAAA
>NW_006348561.1:0-507 GCF_000327345.1 Myotis davidii
TTTTTTCCTTTCTTTATTTCGGGTTCATTTGGGGTGAGGTAAGTGGGGGACAAGGGTAGTGTGGGGTCTTGGACATTTTAGAATTTAACTTATATGTAAATATATAACCCTGATTTTAAAAAAATACAATTTCAGGGAGTTCGGGATGCTCTGAAATGCACCCATGAAAGCTTAAGGAGTCCATAAACCCAATGGATGGATATATAGCATATCCTTCTAGGGTTTTTATATGAAAGCTATTATCTCCCAATTGGGATCGTAGGAGTAATAGTTTTCAGTGAGTTCTAGGTTACTGTCGGCCACAAATACCTAGTCTGTCCTGAATGCCTAATGCTGTGGACTTCAGTCCATGATCTGAACATGAACGCATGGCCTCACACACCAGCTGCCAGAGGCTCTGGTGAACAAAGCAAGGTCTGGAAGGAAGTACAAGGCAAACTGCTCTCTCAAGAATATGAACTGGATGATGACTTCCTTCTCCTCAGTTAAGAAAAGAACCCCTCCCCC
>NW_006348562.1:0-507 GCF_000327345.1 Myotis davidii
TTCGCCGGGAATTGTACTTAATAGAAGAGGCCACATGTTATACTATCCAACCACAGCAAAAAAATTTAAGATTTTTCTTATTAGTGATTTTGCTGACCTCTAGGTTACAATATTTACTGCTTCGACAAAGTACAAGATTCCAAAAATTTGCTTTCTAATCAGAGTAGATCGTTACAGTTCTTCCATGGCACAGGAAGGTACATTAAGAAAATGTGATTTTTTTTTAAGCAAAATCATTGCAAAAGCACCACCGGTAAGAGGGCTTATGTGGCAGGTATTCTTCCGGAGCAGCTAGCTGCGCTCTTGATGTCAGAGTTTGTAGTCATCATTGCAACAAGGACTTCCTGTAACAATGACCATCAGTAATAAGAATCTGTCTGTCTTCTAGCTGTTTGTCTTTACGGTAGAATTAAAAAAAAAACGGATGCATTGTATCGAACCCTCGTCCCACAAACACTTGTACAGGAGAGCATTAACGTTTCAATTTTAGCCTCCTGTTTTTTTTTT
>NW_006348563.1:0-507 GCF_000327345.1 Myotis davidii
AAAAAAAAGTGTTTTGCTTCAAAGGTTTAAAAATATTTCCTTTTAACACAAACTCCCTGAACTTTCAGCTCTTCACTAAAGCTGCATAAAGTCAGCTTCTTCTGAATCACGGTTGAGACTTGTCTATGGACTGATTTTCTGGTATTGAGGTTTATCAGTTACATCAGCAACAGCATTTCTTGTCCACTGACCAGAGAAGTTGTAGTTGTAGCTGAGAATCGTGTCTGCCATTCTACGTGGCTTCCCTACCAATTCAGTCTTGAGGCTCAGCATTTGGCAGAGAATGTTCTTTTCTAGAGCAGATTGTTTGTTTCATCTACTGTTGAGCTAAGCATGCATTAGACCCACCTTATCTCATTTCATCCCCATGGTGTTTCTCAAAGGGACAGAGATTGCAAGTGAATTGGTCATGATCATTACAAACTAGAGAATCAGGACTCGAACCAGGGTGATCTTGTACCAGAGTTCTTAATCTTTTTTAAGTATATTTTATTGATTTTTTACAGA
>NW_006348564.1:0-507 GCF_000327345.1 Myotis davidii
AGCCTATATTTCTGGCAGATTCACCATCCTAGTACTTTGGGTGTTCTGCTGCTGGGACACTGAGTCTGCCTTCCTGACCCACAGTGACTATCAGAACATGGCCAATTGGGATGGCAGGCACATAGAGGGCCACTTGAGACAAACTTCCAGCTGACAATGATCAGGAACGGATGCAGCCCAAGCTCAGAACCACAGCTGCCTCAAGGGCCTGTCTGCCTTGTTTGGTCCCCTCCAGTTTTCCTGTAATGCCCTTCCTTACCTTTCAGACCTGAAGTCTTATGGTTTCTACTAAAAAGGAAAAAAATCTGAGTTGTCCTTAACTAATTACAGGCATCCAGAGGGTGAAAGGATGAGAAAAGAGAGGTTAATCCTTTAGCAATTGCAGGGCAAACCAACAAAGACTACTTACCTTCCTGAGTGTGCATTGAAACTTTGAGTTAACTTTCAGGGGGCTATTTCTCCAATTACCTAAAGAGAACAGCTAGGTGCGATGGAGCCCAAGGAACC
>NW_006348565.1:0-507 GCF_000327345.1 Myotis davidii
ATACCCACCCAAGCCTCTCCTTAAGTGTCTGAAGCAATCTTATAGGACCATCACAGGCTCTAAGAACACTGTTTAAAAGGCACCAATGTACATGATTCATGGCCATCTGTTAGTATGGCCCTATAAGCCCTCCAGGCTCTGGCCCCATTTCCCCTGCATTACCATAGACATCCTCACACACTAACATACAACCATATTCTGCTAGGATCAGTTCACTACATGCCTCCAGATATCTCCTGCCTTTCTGTCTTTGATTTCACTGCTCCTTTCCCCCTGGACCCCTCTTATCACCGATCACCCAAGTAGATGTCTATCTGACTTGTCCACTCTTTTCTCTCTGGGGTGTTTTTCCTAACAAAGCTAGATGATCCGGCTCTTCATCCTTTGTGTTCTCATTCCACTTCATTCTGTCATCTATCACAGGCTTAATAATGGCAGTAGGCACGGACTGATTGCTTGCTATGTACCAGCGGCTTTTCTAACCCCTTTCCTATGTTAACAAAAGTC
>NW_006348566.1:0-507 GCF_000327345.1 Myotis davidii
CACTTGCTATGATGTGTGTTGACCACCAGGGGGGAGCATGGAACATGGCAGGTGTCAGTGATGTGGTGCTGCTAGCAGGCAGCAGTGGAGGCCCAGCCGGCCCTAATGGGCATCCAGGAGAGCAGGACCGTGGAGGGATAGTGGAGCAGGTGAGTGGGTGGCGCCAGCAAAGGTGGGTGTGAGCAGGGCCCAATCGCCCCACAAATTACCCTGCAGATGGCAAACAGCGATGAAGATCAGGGACGGGGCCTCTGCAAGGCTTCCAGGCACTGAGGAAGTTGGGTAGGGGCCTCATGACTCAGGTGGAGGAGGGCTCATAGGACTCCAGGGCACAGGTGCTGCCCAAGTTCCAGAGGTCAGCTGAGACCTACCTTCAACGCCAGGCTCTCGCACTTTGAATGCTGGCCAGGACTAGGGACTGCACCCATGTATTAATTTCTGCACCGGGCCTCTAGCAATAATGATAAACATTAGTGCACCAAATAACACACCTTCAAAATACATGAA
>NW_006348567.1:0-507 GCF_000327345.1 Myotis davidii
GGTCATTTCAAAGACCTCCTGTGTTTTATGTGTTTACAGAGTGGATTCTTATCTTATTTCATTCTATTGTGTAATAACTCTAGCTATATATCTACATAATTATACTTACATATAATAATGAATTGTATCTATAATTGACTTCTCTACCCATCTCTACAACTTATGCAGCTATAATCTACATCTATGGTAAACTTATATAACCTAACTATATTTACAACTATACTTATAATTTTAGCTATATATTATCTATAGAAATGAAATCCACATAATTATATATTATCACGTGCTTAATCTTCTGTTATAATTAATGTATCATTGTATATCTCCTCCTCCAATGAGTATTTTACAGGATTGTGACTTCATTTAACAACAATGCCATCTGGAGGGGTCTAAATGACAATCCAGTCACCTCACAGTTCTAGGAAAGGACTAAGAACTTCATGGTGGGCCATCCCTTTACCTTCACCCAGGACCATATGTACACATGGGGGAAAAAGAAAAATAATA
>NW_006348568.1:0-507 GCF_000327345.1 Myotis davidii
GTGGGAGAGATCTTCTTAGTGCCTTTGCAGGTATGTGTTGATTTGTCTTGGTTCTACCAACTCTGCTACCTTTTATTTTCACAATCTCACATAAAATGTTTAACTTTTCTAAATCCCAGTCACCTTGTATATAAATGGGGATTACTATATATAACTAAGAAATCAATTGGAGGGATTAAATGAGATGATGTATATGAGAAATGATATAGCTTTTTGCAAACTGAACAAAGTAGTATGTTATTTTGTATTTTTCCCAGTAACTACTACTATGCCTGACATCTAATGGGCATAGTTTTTTTAATGTCACATATTGCACCAATGTAGTATATAGCTTATGGCCATGATTAGAATTCTTGCAAGTTTGTTTCAGAATCAAACCAGGAAAAGAGTTTTTTGAGCAGAATAGCTGAGCCACATTTCTCACAATGATAATTATATTCCCTACTTCTGAAGACTAGACTCCACCCTTTACCCTTTGCCCATTAGTGCACACACCTCATTTTTTTT
>NW_006348569.1:0-507 GCF_000327345.1 Myotis davidii
AGTGCATGAATTTCGTGCACCAGACCTCTAGTTATCATGAATAGATGCTATTAAAATATACTACTAGGTAGATATAAAAAGTTACATTCAGGCATTTAGAAAGCTTAGAAAAATGAAGGTGACAGAGGTTAGTCTTTGGCCTGATATTTTTTAATCATTCTCATTATTTATATATGTATGTGCATATGTATTATAATGAATACAGATGTGTTTAGTTTCACCAAATACGGAGTTTTAAAAGCGATTTCATTTTCAAGTGAAAAAGTCAGCTATATTCTTACATATCCACACTGAGTGACTAGGAGTCAGAAGCAAACAGTTTTAAGAGGATATCTTCAGTATCCAGTGAGCATTTAGAATGACAGAATTGACAGGTTCTTCAGAGGTCTTCCAGTCAGCCTACTACCAGCCGTAAGAGAAAGCTGAAGCCTAGGTGAGCCAAACCTGTTATTCCAGCAAATTCATAGCCAAGCTTAGTCTAGCACAGTGGTTCTCAACCTTCTGGCC
>NW_006348570.1:0-506 GCF_000327345.1 Myotis davidii
CTCTTCCTTTCCCTTCCTCTCTCTAAAATCAATTAAAACATTTTTTTAAAAGGCATACATACACAAAACCATGTATATACAAACAGGATCATAATATACAAACTATTTTGTAACCTACTCTTTCTCTTAAATTCTAGAAATATTTCCATGTCAGTTATATGGATCCACACTATCATTTAAAAAAGTTGAAGCATTTCATTGTATACCTGTTCTTTCATAACTTAATGAAACCAACTTCCTATTGATGAACATTTGTTGATCATTTATTTGGCTTAATTTTTTTTGTATGACTAAGTGCTGCAATGAATATCTTTACACAGTTGCCTGATTGTTTTCTCAAGGAAAGCACTAGAAATACACTTTTTGTATTAATACATAAGTATTTTAAAGCTTTTGTAGATATTGCCATAGTGCTTTTAGAACTTTGATGAATATATGCTTTCATCAGCAGGGTGTGATAATGTGACCAAAAAAAAGAGCTTTTTAAATGTCTATTTTTTTTTTTT
>NW_006348571.1:0-507 GCF_000327345.1 Myotis davidii
GAATGGTCTCTTGATCTCCCACAGCTGGTGACCTAGTTTTTAATATTTTCGGGTAATCTGAGAAGTTGTATGCTCTTGCACAACTCATTTAGCTTTAGGCTTCTGTTTAGTCCTGTGATCACAGGAGGCGGATGAGGTCCCTTCCAGTCTGGTATCAAGGGACCAACAGTGTCCTGCTTTTCTGTCTCGGTATAATCAGCCCAGTGCATGGCCCGCAGTGGTACTTATTACATGCTTATAATTCATTAAACATAGACGGATAATGACGGTGGCAGGTTACATTTGTTGAGCCCTACAATGTGCTGGGCACTATTCTAAGTACTTTCCAAGTTTTAATTCTTCTTATCTCTCAATAAGCTGATGTTGAGTGCTCAGCGGCTGGACTTTCCTTAAGTCACCCAACTGAACTCAACCTGGCTCCCTCATCTGTGACAGCTGGAGAGATTATGAGAGCTACTGATAGGCTAGCATGGAACAACTGGGAATCCTCTCATGATGCACACATAG
>NW_006348572.1:0-507 GCF_000327345.1 Myotis davidii
TGTTCTAGTCTTGCCAAATCACAAGTAGAACATAGAACACAGAATTATAACTATTAAATAACATTGAAAGTGCCTCATTCTAAATAAAATAAATATGAAACTCCTGCCACTTTTATGTTATTTTTTCTGATGATTCTTTTATGAATAAAGTTTGACACCCATGCATGTGTTTCTCAATTACTTTGCACATAACTAACTGTATTGTGTGAATATAAAAAGAAATATAAACTAAAGTTTTCACACTGGGAAATGAATAGTGGAGTAGAAATATCATTTAAAAGATTTGTTTAAATATCCAAATTACTGAATATTTTTTTGAAGAAATATTTTTACTTTTCAAATATAGTTTTTAATAGCTTACATTTATTGGCTGCTTACTATGTTTCAGAAAGGGTTCTAATTAATTTATTTATATTAAAGCATTTAATCTTTACAATAATTTCATTATAAGCGAAAAACTGAGACTCAGAGAGGTTTTTTAAATTTAAATTCGTTATTGTTTAAAGT
>NW_006348573.1:0-507 GCF_000327345.1 Myotis davidii
ATTCAAATTTAGTGAGATTTATCTTCAGATGAATTATTTCTTAGGTGGAAATGAATGTTTCCTTATGCCTGTGTTGTAGAATCATAAAATTAATGAGTTATCATCTAACTTTTTCTGGCTTTAACTTCTTTCTACTGTACATCTTTGTAAATACTGTAGAATTTTTCATCATGCGACCTATTCAGAGATGAGAGTGTGTTTCTTGCACTTAGTGGATCAATTATGAAACCCTGTTTGGCATTTGAGGTTTCAAATAAGCATCTTTCAAGTCCTGTTTTCTGTGTATCTGCAGCAGATTCAGACTCTTACCACCCAAGTGACAGTGGCTAGAATTCCTAATTTCAGCAAAGGACAAGGTACAATGATTTGTTCTTTGTTTAGTATAAATTATCTGCATATCCAAATAACCCCATTAAATTGGTTTGAATTTGTTTTCAATTTTTATGTCTAGGAACTATTATTGGTTTAAAAGGAAATGCTGGTCAGTCTGTGTACAGTGCTACTAAA
>NW_006348574.1:0-507 GCF_000327345.1 Myotis davidii
CACCATTCTCAGAGGGAGAGCCACATAGTATGCATTACCTGGGTACCCAGCATGCCCTGCTATTCCTCCTCTCAACACACTGCTTGTCTAGTTCCTTAAATCCAAGGGAGAGAGTGAGAACATAAATTGGACCTATCTCACAGGAAGGTCAAGGGAGCTTAAGGTAATTCTGGAAAGAGGATCATGATATCTGCCTGACATATTTCTCCTTTGGAGACAGAGATGTTAGAGCAATCAGAGATCCATCTGACAATCAGGGAGCAGTTAGGGCACTGCCTCAGAAGAAACTGATCCTTTCCTTTCAGGCTGGTGTTCCTTCTAAAGCCTTCCCCACATCCTGCCTGATCACTGCCACAGGAGTGCTTTTCCTAAAGTAGAAATCTGATCATGTCACCCTCAGCTTAAAACGCTCAACTGGTTCTCCAACCCTCTGGGGACAAATCCATGGTGTACCTGTGCATATAAACGCACTCTACAAAAATCGTACAACTATGGATGAGGACAGTG
>NW_006348575.1:0-507 GCF_000327345.1 Myotis davidii
CATATTAGCCTTTTATTATATAGGATGTGAAAACAAAGTTTATACTCTAGTCACTTTTTTAGGCTCACCTCACTGTATTGTTTTGGTTTGCGCTAGTATTTTGCATTGAAGAGAAAGGTAAGAAACATAATTTTTATATCAGAAGCAATAAGTGTTAGATGTAACATTTGTTCATATCAGAAGTACTTAGCATGAAAGAACAAGTATAAGTTTGAAATGTGTAAATATGGCTTTTTACTTTTTTGATGGTCCTATATAAATAGACATGATACAAATTGGCATCTTTCACTTAGAATGATGTTTTGCTGTAATTCTTTCCAGATTTTCAGTATTGAGAAAGACTCACACTGTCAAATTATACAGACTGTCCTTTTAAATCCATATGGAAGTAATTGACTCATATAGTCATATCAGCACTGATTCCAAATGCAGCCAGCATTAAATATGTCCTGTGTGGAAATGAAAACTTTATTTTTGCACAAAACTTGCTATTTCCTTTGTTTGAGG
>NW_006348576.1:0-507 GCF_000327345.1 Myotis davidii
GGACAGAGGGCCACAGGGAGGCGGCAGAGGAAAAGTAGATCTCATGACAAGGCCTGTGCGCCCCATCCACACACCCCTGTTACTGCTCTGCTCCCCTTCTCACAACCCTCCCCGCTTCCTCCACTCTAGCCCCTCGACCTTCCACGACCCCAAGTTCATTACTACCTCCAGGCCTTTGCATTTGCTGTGCCCTCTGCCTGACATACTCGCTCCCGATCTCTACTCCACTTGCTCCCTCGGGTCTCTGTTCAGTGTCACCTTTCATAGAAGCCTTCCCTGACCACCCTCTTCATTCTCTGTCCCCTCACCCAGCTCTCGTTCTCCTCATAGAACTCCCCATCACCAGTGTCATGGTCTACGGGCACGTGTCTCTCTGCTGTTCCTTGTCTCCCCTGTGGGACCATATGCCCCAGGAGGACCAGACCGGAACCTGCTGTGTTGCTGGTTGAGTCCTCAGTGTGTAAACCAGAGCTTCATAAATATTTGTTGAATGAATGAATGAATGAA
>NW_006348577.1:0-507 GCF_000327345.1 Myotis davidii
TTTCTCTCTCACACTGATGTTTCTCTCTCCCTCATATGCTGGTAAAATTGTAGGAAAATAGTAACACCTACATATTCTTGATGTTACTGGCAAAATTTTTTAGAAGACATTTTGATACACCTATCAAGTATCATAAACCTGCTTTGACTCAGTAAACCCTTATTCTGAATTTATGTTATAGAATTATTACATTTCTCTAATTCTAATACAGTATGAATTTTAAGATGTAACATCAGTTTACTAATAACTTTTTAAAGGGAAAAAACAAACTCTGTCCTCCATCTGGATACTGAGGAAAGAATGAAGATAGATTACACAGAACCTCTATTTTATTCATGTCATCCTCAGCAGCCTTCTACGGTGTGTCTGACAACCCAGATTGTACAGATAAAGGAACTACTAAGTCTCAGGGAAGTTAAATGACTTAGTACAAGTCACTCAGCTAGAAAATATCAGTACTACTCTAATCCGGAAAGAAAGGAGTGAAGATAGGGAATACATACAATG
>NW_006348578.1:0-507 GCF_000327345.1 Myotis davidii
ATAGGTCATAATGCATGCTGAAAGACCACTTCTAAACCAGACCTTAGAGGCTGAGATGAGAGGAACTTGTGATGTCACATAGATTCTGCCTGGGAAAGCAGGCCCATCAAACTTTGAAGGTAGGAAGGGCCCTGTATTCTGACCACCTAATTTACTTTACCATTATTGATACTCTGAGAATGACCTTGGCTACTGCTTCCAAATGCATCCAGGAAGACCAAGTTGCCTTTTAGCATTACAAAGCAAAAAGAAGTGATTTTCTTTCCTTCCATCATGCAAGGTAAACAGAAGCTATAAAACCACGTTTCATGGCATCTGCATTCCCCGAGATGAGACTCATGCTAGTTCCAATCAGAAGGAGGCCATTTCCCGTATATGAACCTTAGATCTTTGTCTTTGAAAACAAAGCTCTGTTAGAATCATGTACATTTCATAGCCCCAAGTGTTATCAGACACATTTGAGTCAGAAAAAAAACTACCTCTGTAAGGAGCTGAGAATAGTAGGTG
>NW_006348579.1:0-507 GCF_000327345.1 Myotis davidii
GATGAATGTCAAGCTGGCCCTGGATGTGGAGATTGCCACCTACAGGAAGCTGCTGGAAGGCGAGGAGTGCAGGTGGGCAACTCACAACCTCCTCTACCATCTGGGGGATTCTCCATGATGTGCAGCCAGTGAGCACAAACTTAAAGCACCCTAGTGATGGCCATAATTACTACTCTCAGAGAACCATGGAAAAGGCAGTTTCCCCATGGATGGTCTTCACATGGAGGCTTTCACTGTCAGTGCTGTAAAATATAGTCTGGAAGCATTGAATAGAGATGACATGAGAACAATTGATGTGGGAATGGAGGAAACTGGGAAAGAAAAGGCAGGCCACACTGGTCCAGTAGTGGTTCTCTGAGGTCTCATGGTCTCTGTGTTTCCTCATTCCTAGGCTGAGTGGGGAAGGCGTTGGACCAGTCAACATCTGTAAGTATCTTTCCTTGCCTCCCTCCCTTACCCTTGTGTTCTTCTGACTTGACTCAGGCTGACATAATGAGCTCACCATGT
>NW_006348580.1:0-507 GCF_000327345.1 Myotis davidii
ACAACCTGGGTATGTGTCCTGACCAGGAATTGAGCCCACAACATTTTGGTGTATAGATGATACGCCAACTAACTGAGCCACCCGGTCAGGGCCTAATACACTTTTTTACAAAAGAATTATCAGCCAAAAAGCTAGTGTTATTGTAACTTTGGTTTGTAACTCCATATTTTATTTTCTACATCATTTAAGAGACCAATGTATCATAAAAATTAAAACATTGGTTTATATTTTTGAATACATGATGTATAAAGATGTCATTTTGTAACACCCATAACTAAAAGAGGTGGGGATGGAATTGTATGGGAGCAGTTTGGTATGTTGTATGTACAAGTGAAGCTAGTACAAATTCAAATTAGTGTGAAGATGTTAAATGTAATGTCCATGGTAACCACAAGAAAACAGTTATAGACTATACACAAGAGAAAACGAGTAGGAATTAAAATGTTTCACTACAAAAAGGCAGCTAAACACAAAAGAAAACAGCAATGCAGGAAATGAGGGATTTTT
>NW_006348581.1:0-507 GCF_000327345.1 Myotis davidii
TTTTTAAAAATTTAAATATAATATAGTTATTTGAATTTGTTACTACCTTCACAGGATGGATTACTTTTAGCATTCGGTCAAATTAAAATGACTAGAAATGTTTGAAGAACTCCGGACAGTTCTAATATTCTCTGTGATTTAATTTGTTTGGTGCATTAAATAGCCAACCTCTATCTGAAGCAAGATTAAATTTCTTTCTTTGAAGAGTAGAAATACAGCAATGACAAGCATGTTTGCCAGTTTAACTGGAGCTATTATTTTGGGACAAACAAATGGCAAATGGTTTAGAATGTGAGTCTTGCTGTTTGTCTTGGCAAGTTTTAAAACCACACTTACCAGCCCCTATTAAAAACAAAAACAAAACACTAGTATATCAGCCAGTATTCATCATAGCTCACCCTATATAAAACTCACTCAGATCTGAGAGAAGCCTATCTATACTTATAAAAAGATATAGACAAACTACTATTTTGTCATTTTAAACATGAATAATCTATTCTTAAAATT
>NW_006348582.1:0-507 GCF_000327345.1 Myotis davidii
CCCATGGGCCGTAGTTTGAGGACCCCTGTTATATAGGTTCATAAACTGAGGTCTTGCATTTGTCATTCATTTATTCAATTAGTATTAATTGATCTTTTGCAATGTGCTAGTCATCTGTGAATGCAAAGATAGAGAAGAAGAGTGACCTTATCCCTTATTCATGCAGTTTAAAGTTGTGAGGTGTGTCTGACAAAAAAACACACACAGACACACAAATAAATAAATAAAGATGTAATTAAAAATCATTATACAGTGGAATTAATGATTACATTATGATAAGAAGGACAAAAGTAGGGCTCCACTTGAGTTGGAGTTTTTGCAAGGAAATTCACCAATGAACAATGAGGAAATCATTTCAGGCAGTGGAAGATGTTACAACTACTTTTTCAAAAATTTGAAGCTATGGATGCCTTTATAATAACCTGGTTATAATTAACAAGGAAGGGGTAAAGGGAAGCCTAGATAATAGAGGCTTGCCATTTATACAGCTTTGCCAGAAAGCTGCAG
>NW_006348583.1:0-507 GCF_000327345.1 Myotis davidii
GCTCTATCCACTGAGCCAGACTGGTTAGGGCAGCACTGCAACTTTCAATGATGAAGGCTAATGCCGAGTGCATGACTCACTGCCGTTGAAACTTCAGGTTACAGATACAGGGCTGGGCCTGTTTTAAGACTCATTTTGTGCAAGGTTGTATGTTCTCATAGCATGTTCGAAGTAAGAACATTTATGTTGTGTTCAGAAGATTACTGTCAAGCCTGAGGGAAGTGCCAAGGTACAGAGGAAGCTAAACTATGGAAAATATTTGAGTTGCATCTTACAAAGGACATGGTTTCATGCATTTGGTAGCATAGCCACCGACAGATGTGCAAAGTGCTTTCTGCTTAGAAAACAGCCCTGTTTGCGGTTTTATGCCAGGTAGGGACCTATATATCATCAAAGGCATAAAAGTTTATGAGCCAGCAAATTAACTTATTTACCCCAATATTCCTCTTCATTTTGATCGGGCATCAACAGTATAAATTCATTTTTTAAAATATATTTTTATTGATT
>NW_006348584.1:0-507 GCF_000327345.1 Myotis davidii
TAAGCATCTGTTTGAACATTTCTATTCAGTCCACAGTAGTTACAAACATGTTGACAGTAGACAAACAGCATTTGCTAAAAACATGAGTGCTAGGAAATTGTGAAGTAAGGATATAGTGCTAACCTTCAATGAATTTATCAATCCAGTGAAAAGAAGATATTGTAAGTGCCAGTTTATAAGAGGTATTAACCTCCCTTCCTCTAAGAAATCATCAAAGATTTACTTGGCACCCAATGCCTGTGCCTGTATTATGGGCCAACCGCCACTTTGGCCCTGTCCAACCTCCACTAGTGCTCTTCTTGCTGATCATATATAGTTTTTTCTCCCCCTCCCATCCCTGTGCCCCATGTATCCATGTATACTTTTGGGCAGGAAATCATCTTGAGGGAAAAGGAGAACACCAAATAGAAAAATTTATCCCTACAACAGGAAAAGCTCTGTTGGCCACTCAGTGACCTACACTAAAGGACACATGTCCCCACAGCCTAGAATGCTCTGATTTTTTTT
>NW_006348585.1:0-507 GCF_000327345.1 Myotis davidii
TGAATGAATTTTTAAGTTGAAAGCATTATTAGACATCAAAATCTCATATTAGTTAGATAAACATCTAATCTAGCAAAGAAAGGTACATATAACCTCATAGAGTAGTTAATATAGCCTATGCATTTATCTAAACCATTGATATAAGAAATCAATAACTGTAGAGTCTCCATGACAAATCTTAAACATTTACTAATTTTTTCAAATATATAATGTTCTACATAAGACAGATGTTCCAAATATTTAACAACTGTTAGGACACAGGCACTAAAAAACCAGGATGAGTGCCAGTTCCTAATCCACCTTTATGGCCATACAAGCTTTCATTGATTGAATATTTCTGTGTTGGAGAAAACTATAGGAGGAGCATTAAGGAACAGAGGCAATCAGGAGTTTAAATCTAAACACACTAAGTCTGCATTACCTGTAATACTTTAAGTAGAGAGATCAAGTGGAAAGTTGACATCATGAGTTGAGGGAAAAAGTGAGACTGGAAATATAAATATTGGA
>NW_006348586.1:0-507 GCF_000327345.1 Myotis davidii
TTTTTTTTTAAATCTTAGAATGTCATAGGATTTTCAGTACCACCAAATATTAAAGGGGATTTTTGCTTCTTCCCTTTAATACACCAGACTTATTACAAGAGTGCTTTCTTTTTAATACCACTTTGGGTTCACAGAGTAAAATTCTTCAACTGCTATCTCTTTATTTCAACTAAGTACCATAAAGAACGTTCCACCATAAAGACCCTCTGGAGTTAGGAAAACTACCACAACCAGCTGGTCATTAACTTCCAAACATGGTCTTTATTTCTTGTGGTGAAATGATGTGCCTTTCCTTGCCTAAGTCCCTTTCTGGTGTGTATCAGCATTATTTAATATCTTCTAATTCAGTCATTTTTTGATAAATATGTCTATAAACATTGAACTTTTAAAAATCTTATTTATTTATTTCATTACTATAATACTTGACAGATTTTTTTAAAAATGTAACTTAGTGATTTCTTACAATATCCTAAATCTGTCTTTTATACAAAATAAACTTAAAAATGA
>NW_006348587.1:0-507 GCF_000327345.1 Myotis davidii
TTCCTGGGTTGCCTTGATAGATTCTTTTGAAAAAAATGTGAGCTGTGAGCTGATTTGCATAATTTTAGAAGCAGAATCATTTGCAGTCTCTATGGTGCTCCTGGAAGGGCAAAAGTGGGGTTTGCATGTGTAAGCTAAGTTAATGGCAACTTTGACCTGCGTGTAGAAGTTTTGTCCTTTGAGGTGAATCGTGCCATAATGTACCTCATAAGGTGCTCTTCCTAGATCTTTGTTAAATTTGCCTTTTCTCTCCTGATGGGGTGATGTAGGATAGAGCATGAAATTTGCAGTTCAAGTAGCATTTTATATTCAGTGCTCTTGTTACACCTAATAGAATGGAGATTGAGTGGTTTTTGATCCCAGATAATAATGTGTAGGTTCAAGGGATTGTGTGTAGCAAATGGTGATTGCAGAGATTAAACTTAAGTTCTCACTTGAAATTTAAGTATGGTGATGCCAGAATTGCTACTCAACCTTATTTAGGTTTCAGGCCCTCTGACATCTTTC
>NW_006348588.1:0-507 GCF_000327345.1 Myotis davidii
GTACTTCTCAATCCCTTCACCTTTTTACCCAGTCCCTCAAACTCCCTTCCCTCTGGCAATCAAAAGATGGACTCTTCTTGACATTTCATTGCTGATCTCTTAGATGTGGTGCCAAGTTTTCCTGCAGGCACTTAGTACTTCTCTGTTGGGGAGATCTTGGAGAAAGACTTGTCTCTTCATTTTACCTTGTTTCATGCAGTACTCTAGTGCTCACGATGTACCAGGTATCTCTACTCCATTTAAGGATATTTTATAAGTAAGTTCACAGTTCTGGATTGAGTTCTGACCTTAGCCATGTTGTACATTTTTTCTTTTGGGCTTACCTGAAAATCTTTTTAAATGACACCAAACTGGAACTTTTGAAACAAGGCATAGTTCAGGAAGGACAAGTAGGTTTCATCTGGTGGGTGATTTTGACTGACTGTTAGTGAATGCTTTGAGAGGTTGAGGTGGGTCAGGATGGAGGAAAAAGTTCGGTGTTCAATTAGCATTGCCTGCCATAGCTGC
>NW_006348589.1:0-507 GCF_000327345.1 Myotis davidii
GTATTACATATGTGTCCAACTCTTCCAATATTTAAAATCTATTATTATGCCAATCTTCCCAAATTTGTCTTTCCAAAGCCAAGACTTTCTCAGTCTTTCAACTCTTGAACTAATATCTATTTTATTACTAAACATATTGAATACAATGGCCCTGATGAGGTTCAGGGAAATTCTTGCTTTCCTTGTCTTGATTAAAGCTGATTATCAGTGACCTTAAGTTTTTAGCTACCTTGCTGTACTGTTTCAGCTGTTTAGCGAAAAGTGACACTGAAGTCTTATTGTTTTTGCTGTCTGTGTGGATGTATATGTTCTTGTCTTTCTGCAATTTGTAAATAGCCTTGAATATCAGAGTACAAGAAAAATAACTCAATGATGCTACAGAAAAATAAAAATAAAAAAGCTATATAAGGAAATATGTACCCTTCACTAACTTTTATGGAAGGTATTAAAAATAACCACTTAGTTCAAAGGGTACAGATCCAGTAAAGTGATTTGGTATGACAACAG
>NW_006348590.1:0-507 GCF_000327345.1 Myotis davidii
AATATCATAACAATTTTGTACGGTGACAGATGGTTCTAGATTTATTGTAGCGATTACCTCGTAAGGTATATAAATGTAGAGTCATTATGTGTATGCCTGAAACATATAATATTATATATCAACTATACTTTAATTTTTAAAAAAGAATACATTATTCCAAGATTAAATAAAATAACAATTGTGACCCTGTGGGGAAAAGTTAAAATATAAGTGTTCAGTTACAAATATTAGAACTTCAAAGGGTTTAGAAAATGTATTCGTATTCCTTTTAAAAAAATAATTTGGTTTTGTATTTCTTACAGGGTCACATGGGTGATAATGTGATTGGACAAAAAGGAGAACGGGTAATTTAAATACTATGGTTTATTTGTGGGCAATATATTTGAAGTTCCATAGCAATCAGCTATACATGAATGCATTTGTTGTGTCTCAAACTTTCATTTGCTGTTTTCTTACAAGAGCACTAATGGGGAAAAGTATCTCTCTCAAACATAGTAAAGATAATGT
>NW_006348591.1:0-507 GCF_000327345.1 Myotis davidii
TGAACACTCTATCTCCCTCTTAGATATTCACAAAACTTAAGGATATTGGAGAATCTGATAAATCCTCCAGTAAACAAATCTCTTTCATTTCAACATATTCATCAAAATGACACAGGACTCCTTGTCTGCCATAACAACTTTTAATGTACTCTGAACTGCTGTTTCTCAGAGCATGCTTTAAAATCATTGTTTTAAGCTAAACGATAAATGTATGTATATATTTAAATCTCAGATAACTTGTTGTTTCCAAGTCACAAGTTTGAATTTACTTTCCTGGACACCATCTCCGAATATAAAATGCCCACTCAGGATGAGCTACCCCAGCAGAGAGAAGGATAGTACCGTTTAATCAAATTCCTGTGGGAACGAGTGGGCAGTGGCTGCCCTGATTGCAGTTTAAGGTGAGAAGTTTGCTCTCCCTTGCTGAGCCAGACGGCTGGCATCCCAGTGCTTGTGCCCGGCTGGGCTGGCATGACTACCCTTGATTCATCCGAATCTATGAAATGT
>NW_006348592.1:0-507 GCF_000327345.1 Myotis davidii
TAGAGGAAGCTTTTGCTCATTGGATGAAGAGGTAAGACTGCCTTTGATCAGTAAGAGCCAAATATTAGGGTGGTGCTGGCCGTGTTCAGATGTGTATAAAAATAAATGAACCTCAGAGCACGTCAGTGAAAAGGTGAACGTAGAATCTTGCCACCTTGTATCTACTCACTTATGGATGGTGGGTGAAGAGTTAGATGTAAAGGGTAATTCTTTATTTATTTGGAAATCGTATCTGCTTTTTAGGTCACAGTCACACAAAAGTGGCAGGGGCTTCGTGGCTGCACCCCAGGGCTTCTCAGCTCACCACTGAGAGGGCACTGGGTCCCTCCTGTTGTGAGGGGGCTCTGTGAGCTGCGTGCTCAGGAAGCTTTGCTGCCACACTGATGAGATGCTCACGATGCTCCCAGGACCAATCCCGGGCCCTGCAGGGCAGAGCTCGGTGCTGAGTCACCCCCCCTCCCCCGCATCCCTGGAGCTGGGAGAGCTGACCATTTCCAAGGACGGGCG
>NW_006348593.1:0-507 GCF_000327345.1 Myotis davidii
ATTCATGCGATTAAACAAATTAAAATATACTCTCAAGAATTTTTTCAATTGTTAAACTTTGTCATCATTGGGGCTAAATTTTAACCTGGTGTTCTCTTACAATATATATTAACAAGTTTAATTATGAAGTGAAATAGTCTTAAGGATGATGTATGATGCACCTAAATACAAATGAAAATGGCGTGCACAAAGACACTTTACTATGGGAGCTGTACTGGAAGATTTGTGAAAGCATGTGAAATTGCACCTAAACTTGTGTTGTTAGTGACTATGCTAAGTTTATTGTACTTGATGAATGAATGTATTTAGTCTAGTCAGAGTTACTTTTTGGTTTAAATGTCTCTTAATGTATTTGTAATTTGTACTATTGATGGGGGTAGTCTTGGACTGCAGGGGTTATTGTCAATGTGTGATTTTATTTTATAGAATCATCTAATGTGATATACCAATTTTTATAAGTGATATTTAGATAATTCTAATAACTGTATATTTGACAACCTATTAAAA
>NW_006348594.1:0-507 GCF_000327345.1 Myotis davidii
AAGTTTTCTACTTTTCTCAGGAAATTAGACTATAATCTACTCAAAGACTTTGCATTATTTTTAGCCAATGCCAGATACCCACTTCAATCTGTTCATTTTTCAACGTTTATGTGGGTTTTAGCACTTGCTTTAGAACACCATTCATAATGTAAAATAAAATATGAAAATCTATTTAAAAAACACTTAAAAATAGGTATGAAGACGATGGCCAATTAAAGTGTTATTATACTAAATAGGTTTACTTTCTAACGGGTCTCGATGCTTGCATTTTTAATGATTCATTAAGGAAAAACTATTGAATTTTACTATGTTCACACTCTGACTACAGTTGTCATGCAACTCTACTTTCTAAAATGATGCTGCTTATGAAATACTCACTGAATCTCTATCAGTTTCTAATTTCTACTGAAACAAATTACCAGAAACTTAGTGGCTCAAGACAACAAATTCATTACCTTATAGTTCTGCAGGTCAAAACCTGAAATAGGTCTTGAGGGGCTGCAATCA
>NW_006348595.1:0-507 GCF_000327345.1 Myotis davidii
GGGGAAAAATGCATATTAGAGAAATCTCCCTATTCCTATCTAAGGCAATGTCCAGCCTTATATTTCCTTAGCATTGCGTATGTAGAATTGGTTATACTTTCCACTATAGCATGTTTGTCTTGGTTGACCAGGAGCTCTTTGATAGACAGGTATGCTACATTTTTCTTTATATTTGTGATCATCAAGGGGCCTGATATGTAATAGATGTTCCATCTATATTTGTTGAATTATTAATTTGATTAATGAATGAATGAATGAGTAATATAAGTCTAAAAATACAGATCTAGTCTGGTAGTGGTGGTCTAGTATAGAAAGAATAAGGAGGTAAAAAGGAAGAGATGGAAGAAATAGGAGTGAAGGTATGTCTTTGGCCAGAGGGACAATACAAGGAAATTTAATTACATAGGATTATATAGAGAAATAAATAAAGGCAAATATAGCAAGGAAGGATAATAGAAATATATCATGATATTGTGGAACATTCATGGGCTTTTAAATCAGAAATAT
>NW_006348596.1:0-507 GCF_000327345.1 Myotis davidii
AGTAGAGAGTCTCTGACAGTTCATGAGCTAAGACCTGCTGAAAGGGTGTATAAAACACATTATTCTGAAGACTCTGTAAGGCATTGATCAGAATGAGATGAGACTGGACTCAAGGCATAGTTCAGGTACTTTCACAGAAGGATGACCACTCGGGCTGGTATATAAAACCTACAGGTCTCACTCAGCAGCATGAGGTATTTCTACTATAGACCTTTGTTAGATAAAATAATCATGAGTTTCCTGTAACCCAGAACCTACCTTTCACTCTTTAAATATTTGTACCCTCCTCCCACTCCCAAGCCAAAGGCACACCCATGTTTCTGACCTTGGCTCTGAAACCACACAGCTTCCTCCATTTATACTTGTCTTCAGGACAGGAATTTCCTCTTGTTCAGCCCAACCCACTTTCCTCACATTGCCCAGGCCAAGTACCTCAAGCAGGATGCCTTTACCAGTTTTCTACCCCTGTTTCCATTTCCTGCTAAGCTTCATCCCAATCTGTCCTGC
>NW_006348597.1:0-507 GCF_000327345.1 Myotis davidii
ATGGACAAGCAGACAGGAACAATTAAGGAAAGAATTACTAATTACAACAACTGGGGCATTCTTCTTGCTCAGAGTGTTTCAAAGTTCTTCTCAATATAGTGGCTTCCAAAGATCATCTTGAACCCCCACTTTTGCCTCAAATTACAACCACACCTTTGTTTGATGGCCAAGCTAGCCTTTAAGACATTGTCCCTCCCTCCTAACCTCTTGGACAATTACTTTCTTTACTTGAAAATTTTCTTTCATCTAATACTTAGCTTAGAAAACTTTATCCATCTCCAATGGCCATGGGCAGATGCCCCATTCCCTGAGGTAAAAGGAGCTTTCTCTTTCACTTGTTTTATTTTTTTGCATGTAATGCTTTATATGTGCCTTCTCCCCAACCCCCTTAACCTCAATGAGAAGGCAACGCCCATGCATCATTATTCTTTCCCAACACACAGTACTTTGCAAATAAATATTTGCTAACTTTTAAAACATTTATGCACATTTGTATGGTGTGTGTAT
>NW_006348598.1:0-507 GCF_000327345.1 Myotis davidii
AAGAACAGGGCCCTGACCTGCAGACTCTTGACATAAAGGGAGTTTGGGGGGAACTAGCTAGAGCAAGTCAGGTGCTACCCTAATCATTAACAAGAGCAACAGCACAGGTGAGGACAGTAATTATGACTGCCATTAAGAGAAGATCAAGGGACTCCACATGTCATTTACATTTCATCCTTATGCTGCTCTTGTGAGATAGGCTGGACTAACAGATAAAGGAACGGGGGCTCTCAGAGGTTAACTATCTGGTAAACACACAGTTTGTATTCAGTGAAGCTGGTGTTCCACTGTACTTCACTATGTCCCTGAAGTCAGAGTCAGAAAATAATGCCAAGAGTATCCTTAACTGTATTAGATTACAAATTGGGGACTGACTCAAAATCTGAAGCAGAGATATTAAATTCCCCATCTAGGAAGAGATGAAGACTGGATGTACTATAATTTATGGTAAAATGGTGTTCCAAATGTCCTTTTTTAGGCTTCTTTCTTTCTTTCTTTCTTTCTTTC
>NW_006348599.1:0-507 GCF_000327345.1 Myotis davidii
TTCTCTGTCCCCTTCTTACCTTCCCTTTCTTCTCTCCACCCTTCTCTCTCTTTCTCTCTGACTGTTGGCCACTTTGTATTCCCACTCTCCTCCTTCACATGTTCACGCTCAGCTTTCCAGGGTCAAGAAGATGGTGAATCTTGGGAATTGGAGTGTTTTTGAAGAATGGGGGTGGTGCTCCCTGTCCCTTCTGCCCCCTCAGTGAAAGCTGATTCATGAAGGGGCAAGCTGTGCAGGGACACAGAGCCCTGCACTTGAGAGCATATCACACTTGGTTTAACGTATTTTTCCTGCTGTGTTAAAACTCATATACTTGAACATGGCAGCCCCATTTTCATTTGCACTGGCCCTTTGAATTGGGTCATTGATCCTGCACCTGGTTTCCAGGACAACCCTGGCCCACATCCCAGAGAAAGAAAATGTGTTGATTTCCTGAAGATAATGCACCTTCTCCCAGTGGCTTGGCAAAGCATCCCTTACCATCCTATATAATAAAAGCCTAATATG
>NW_006348600.1:0-507 GCF_000327345.1 Myotis davidii
AATTCTTGTGGCACACCAGTTGAAAATCGCTGCACTAGGTTGTGGCAAGCTAAAATTTACCAAGTGAAAGCTTCCTGTGACCTGTGCCATGTAACACCTTTCATCATTGTTTCAGTGCACACAACCCATGTTCCTTGACCATTCGATCCATATCCTATTTTTATTTTACAGGGTTTACAGAGTCATTTGAAGAAGTATGATGGGAGATATGAACAGATTTTGGCTTTTCGACCTACAGGATGGACACATTCTAATAAGTTAACGAGTATAGCAGATGTCGTGCCCCAGACCAAAGGAAACATTTCAATATATGGTATACTTATTAAATGTTCTCACTTTTAATATTTGCAATTCCATGTTTTAGAATTAAAGATGCAAGAAAAACAGGCATGGCGATCTTTAATGATTCAAGAGTTTCACATTCCTCTGTGAACTCTAACCTGTATCTCTAATACATTATAAGCTGATGTGAAGGAGTATGACCATAGTAGGTAGACATTGACTGAC
>NW_006348601.1:0-507 GCF_000327345.1 Myotis davidii
GGGGGGCAGCAAACTCCTCCTCTGTAGCAAATGTAACTGTAACAAATTCATCCAGATGTGGTTTCAGTGAGACTAAAACATGCATTTTCCCATTCGTACAAGGTAGACAAAACCATTCCTATGTATGTAATGACTACAGAGTTTGGGATGGATAAGGTTGCCTATTGGCAGAACACAGGATGCTCCACAACAAGAAGCATCCCCTACACATACAGTGAACTGATTGTACTCACTCCCTACACAGACATGTGGGGTGGCTGCCTCTCAATGCTTGCAAGCTACATACACTGTAGTTTTCACTGAATGGACAGAAAAGGGAAATCCTAATTATACCTGTGGCATATTCCCAGCTCTAAAAGAATACACTTGGCTGTGTAGAACTAACTTATAGCCCTATGTTCCCTATGCGTGGACTGGCAATGCACTTTAGGGTATGCAGCTACACCTGGAAATCTATATTCACAATTGTCAACCATCCCTCATAATTTGCTGGCCATGCAGGACCTG
>NW_006348602.1:0-507 GCF_000327345.1 Myotis davidii
TTGAGTGAGGATTAACAACAACAACAACAAAAATGGAGCAAGCAATACATATTATTTCATGTGAGATGCGTGCTTTTGGTACAGTGGCATTGGTAATAAGTCTTTTATTTTTGGAAGTGTTGCTCTTAGCCAATCTTTATGTTGCAGTAATGAAAAATATTGTCTCTTCATGAAATATTGTAGTCATTTTGCCTGAGTGGGTGTGATTGTTAACCTAAGTGACTCTCCTTTCTGGGCAGGTTGTAAGGCCAAGAAGCTGGATATATTTCTGCAGTTCTTCCTCTTGCCCTTACACACATTGTACTGGGAAACAGAGCTGAGACATGCAGTGCTCTGTGATCTGTCTTAGAGAAACAGAAAACACACAGACAAAGTCAGAAAGACCTGAGTTTCCATCTTAGTTCAGTCACTTTCTGCCTGTGTTATCTTGGATGATGTTTTTATCATCTCTGGGCCTCAATTCCTTTAGCTGGGAAAGAGAGAAAACAATGGAACCCATCAAAAGCA
>NW_006348603.1:0-507 GCF_000327345.1 Myotis davidii
GGTTTAGTTACTTTGGTGTATATGTTAAATATGTATGTTTTTTCTTCATTCATTTACTCCATTTTAAAACCGAAGTAGATGATACATAATATAACTAATAGTCACTCAACTATTCGTTCTACTTTATGAGAGTATAGTTAGTTGCCTTTTAATTCATGATGCAGTTGAAATAATACATATTCACCACCTAATTCAGAATATTTTGTAATGGGACAAAAACATTTTTAGGAGATTTCTATTCAAAATTTAATATCACACAGAGACCTGTATTAAGATAGTCATAGCAATTTTAATTAATGTCCAAAAACTGGAAATAATCCAAACACCCATTATAGAGAATGAAAAGCAAATAAATAATAGAATACCACTCATCAGTGAAAAGAAACAAATTGTATCTATAGCGCATAGATATAAATATAATGCGATATTATGGATTAATCTCAAAAGCATTAAACTAAGCAGAAGAATCCCAGACTCCAAGGTTATATATGCTCTATTACCATTTAT
>NW_006348604.1:0-507 GCF_000327345.1 Myotis davidii
GTCAAGGAGAGGAGTGTTGAGAGGTTCAAGAGGCCTGAGGAGTGGACGCCACTTTCAGAAACTGAGAAAAGGAACCTGACCTTGCCAAGGAGTCAGAACTGGCCACACAGGAAAGGGCAGAACCAGGATCCGCAGTTTCACCCAACTCAACGGAGAAGAAAGTTTCCATAAGGAGAACATAACTCAGTGTCAACAGCGACAAGAGGATTGGAGGGAATTGGGAAGAAGAAGGGGCATAGATTTGGGGATTTTAGTGACTACTAGTGACCCTGGGGAGAGCAATATAAACAAAGAGAAGGAGCCAGACAAAAAGAGGCCAGGAAGTGCATAGGAGGAAAGGAGAGAAAAGTGTGGAAGCCAGGGGCGGTGAACTGAGTGGAGGGAAGGCTTTTGAAGGTAGTGGCAACACGGATAATAAGTCTTTAGGCTGAGGAGGAAAAACCTGTGAAGAGGGAGCGATTGGTTGGCTAAAGGATTGTGAATGCTGGTGAAAGCAAGGCAAAACAA
>NW_006348605.1:0-507 GCF_000327345.1 Myotis davidii
GGCAGTATCTCTTGATCCAGCACTTTGTGATATGAGGCTGTTAAAGTTACCCCTGCCTTTTAGTTCCAGCCTCTGGCTTCGATCATCCATGAGTTTACCTTTAAAATGTCAAGGCTGCTAACATGTACATTCTATGTGTAACCATAGCAGCCTGTTGCAGGCTTTTCTCTATAGGTTGATTCTAAAATTTGAAGATCAGATAATGGTGATTCTATCTTTTTGTACATTTGTCCCCCTCCCCCTTTTTTTCTGAAACTTCTAGTCATCTTTTCCCCCTTGAACTCTCCCATCTCTATTATGCCCTATTTCCCACCGACACTCCCTTCTCCATCAAGTAGGCATTCCCCCAGGTTTCCCTTCATCCTCCTGGCTCACCCCAGACAGGCTGTGTCCTGATAGGCCACACATCTTCTCCCCAGAGCTTCCCTCTCTGTCTGCTTAGGTCGGATTCACCTGAGAACCCATAGCTGCTTCTTTCTTGGTTTACTCCTCATTTTGCCTCTACCC